>NW_017727863.1:92630-104718 GCF_001865875.1 Lupinus angustifolius
CAATTTCCTACAAAACTCAAAGAAAACTTGGACAAGAACTAATAAAGAACTAATTTATTTAATCATGCAAAATTTACCTAAAAAGTGTTAATTTAAGTTGGTTTTCTACAATTTGCATAGGATAAGTGCCATAAAATGATGGTGAAAAGTGTATATTTTTTGCACTTATCACTATGTCACCTAGAGCATTGAGAGACTACCACTATGTATTATAGAATTATGATTTGTGTTTGGTTGTTGTTCTCCTTGTTACATTATATTTACATAACATAAATATATAATCATCTACCCTAACTCATTTACATCAGTCCAAGCTCATAACTTGTATTGTTGCTATTATGGTAAAAGGCTCAGTCCATTGAATATGAGTCATTGCACAACAATCTCTACACTGATGAATATTATCAATGCTCATCTTTCATCATTGGGTTGTGAGCGCTCCATAGTCTAGCATTAGTAAATGTTCAGTAAGTTCAGACAATGTCTTAATTTGCCTACGGTAATTAGTTTGATTAACATATCAGTTACATTTTCTAAAAGGTGGACCTTCTTCAATAGTATTCATTCAAAAAGACTTATTGTAAAGTATTTGACATTATAAATCATTTAATATATTCATTTTTCATGTTTTATTTTTATATTTTAAATTTATTTATTTCTATACTAAAATGTTAAAATAAGAATAATATAATAATAACACCATACCATATTATCCTGCCAAACTTTATCATATTGCTATTGTGGATGTCCTAATATTCGAATCTCGTCTAGTGCTTATATGATAATCAAAATCAAAGTAAAAGCATAGCACCATGATATTAACACTTTTTGTCATGCATCAATTTTAATATATCTATATAAACATATATATATATATATATATATTAGATATATCCTGATGATAATTGGTGAAATACCAATCTTAAGATCTTGAATATCATTATTCTCACACATAATATAAAACAATGATACAAAGTCATACTTGATTCCATGTTCTCTGATTTACTCATTTGATATACCTTTTGAGAGAGTTTTGGTATGACGGCCTTCGTCAATCAAATCATTAATTCTTTTTGGGACCTTCGTTTTCTATCTGATGGGGAGAGGTGAAAACTATTTATGATTTGGTATCTTAGGGATCATAACCGTTCCTTTTGTGTTAACTTATATGGTTCTCATTATCCCCTATATGCCAACCGTTTGGGTATACACTCATTAATCATATATCTGTTATAAGTTTTAGAAGCCTTTTAGGTTGTCAGTAATTAGATCACTTGTTTTGTAACCCCTAAAATAAATAGTCAATATAATTGTATTAAATATATGATGCACACCTTAATTAGAAATTATGAATTTCTAACAATCTCCCACTTGGGCTTCATATTTTCATGAAACAATTATATCACATATGCGTTAGGCGTGCATCTGTATGCTATTTATATTTAGACTTCTCCTTAATATAATCCGGTCCATCTCATATATCAACTATGGAACCATCGTGACTTTCATCACATTCAAGCGTGACTCAACCACGATGATCACCATATTAATATACTTAATAACACATATCAAATATGGATGAGTGACATGGAAATTTCATGCAATGTGATCTAAAACATGTTTATTTCATGCAATGTGATCAAAACCAAGTGCATGAGCCAGTTATCACCAAGCTCTAAGTTAAGTGACTTGAGTTTTGAAACGAGATTAGACAACTCCATAATGTACTCCTTTATGTTCCATTTGCCTTTATACTTCATAGATATGAGTTTAGCCAAAAGCTACTTGTCTCCGTCTTTTCATTTTTTGACAAAGTATGGTTTTATTTCTTTAAGGAAATTCCTTGCACTTCGACCCTCAGAAATAGAGCCCTGAAACGCTTCTAGAATATAGCATTTCATGATCATTATACACATTCGGTTAGAGAGTTCTAATTTCTCAATTTTAACCTCATCGAGGATATCTAGAGTAGGAATGAATTTCTCCACATGAAGTGTCAGATCTAAATCCATACAGCCGAGAATAATTTCTAAGGCTTCCTTATAGACCTTAAAGTTTATCCCATTCAGCAATGAGAAGTTCTTAATTTGTGCAGAAATATTTTCAATACTAGTAAAAGAACAAAACAAATTGTAATCATCCTTGCAATTAACATTCAACTTTAGTACTTAAATTCAAATAATGATGGACACATCACGAGTTACCTAGCACAAAATTAATATTTAGTCTTTGGACAAAAATATTAACTTGAAAGAATTACACTCAATGTAGTAACCAAACATTGATAATCAGTCATGTCAAACAATAAGCATTTCTTTGGACCGACTTACTATTCACATGAAAAGTCATATGATTATCACATATTTATTGCTACAAGTATGTTTGTAATTTGAGCCAAATAGTTATCTTCCTTTGGACCGATCACTATAGGCATAAAATGCAAACATAAAATTGGCTTGATATTTCATATCAATCACTAATGATACTCTTGTTTGTAATGGTCAAACATTGATCATAATGTATGTCAAATAATAAATCCTTCTTTAGACCGATTAATTATTCATATATGCAACTTTATAATAATTACATGTTTACAATCACATGTGTATATACACATGTGATTGTAAACATGTAATTATTATAAAGTTGCATATATGAATAATTAATCGGTCTAAAGAAGGATTTATTATTTGGGTAAATCGCAAGTGTACGATTATGTCGTCAAGTAATAAAATATCGATCCCAGGAGGACTGAAAAACTCCTTTAATTATAACAATTAATTTATACTTAACTCAAATAAAGAATAAAATTGAATTTAGAACAATTGCCAATAATAATTATGAAAATAATCAAAAGGGATTGAAATCTAATTTAGGAAGAGTTCCCAAGATATAGGTTACCGCCTTTACACTCGCAAATCCTTGTTTTGCTCCTTTTCATGAACTTTAAGTTGTGAGGGTGAATTGCTCTTTGATATGTGTTATCCTCTCTCGAGCTCCGACATGTGTACTCAATTGAAGTCGCACTTACTCTCGTGGTACGATTATCAATCAAATCCTTTACTTGGATCTTTCTATTGAATCGCTTCGTAGCAACCCAAGGTGAATTCCAGATACCCCCGAGAATCCTAATACTACTATCATGAATTAGGATTCTAGTTTGAATAACTGAATGGTTAGATAGTTGGGTTCACCTCTCGGTCCTTCCCCAATGTATCTAAGAGGTGTAAGTTTTTGGCCAGACAACTCACATGAATAAAACTCAGTTTAATGATTCAAATCGTAACACTCAATGAAATAGAAGTAAGAACAAGTATTCATTGAATGTAAAAGGGCATAGCCCCAATCCTAGAAACAAAGGGAATTACTCACTCATGATGTAGAAGAGAATCCCAAATTCTAAATTAGAGAATTGTATGTAAAGAATCGTCTAAAATCCTTGAGGGAGAACCCTTATTTATCTTAATTACAAAATATTGGGCTAAGCCCAACAAAACAAATCTAAAAAATAGGAATATAATATAACATCTATGACTTCTTTTGGTCCTTCAATTGTTCTTCGCATAGCCTCAACACTGAATTCAATCTTCTTGCACCCAATCTATACTCTTTTTTGCTTTGATTCATCCAAAATGCACAACATAGCTAAAAATACTAGCTCAACCCGAACAAAGAGAGATAAAAGCTAAAAACAATCATAGAGTCATAATTATGTCCTAAATGCAAGTTAAATGCAATGCAAATGTAATATAATTTCACACTTATCAAATCCCCTCAAGCTTATCTCTTGCTTGTCCTCAAGCAAGTATTATGTCTAACTTTCACAACCATGTATGAATGATGATATAGAAACTATGACCCAAAATAACAAGCAATCTCATGTTTATTTTGAAAAAATCTAGACATCAAGACAAGACAATCATAAACAAATTTAATTCAAGCTAAGTCATTAAGTCATAACAATTGTATGAATTAGGGTCACTCTTCTCTCATCACTCTCATATGTTTAAGGGTCATAGTGTTTCGCTAAAAAATGTTCATGAAAGTAAATTACCATAAGCTTGATTGTAGACCAAATCGTCACTGACTATATTTGAATGCATGCAAAAATCAAGAGGTCTTTAAATGGTTGTAATGAGGCCAAGGTGAATGATTTAAGGTGGGATAATCAAAGAAAGGATAATTCAAAAGGCTTACAAATGTTTCCCAAAATACTTAAGCATTTTAGACATCTAATTGAAGCATTGAGATTATCTTGATATGCCTTACTTTATCATATGACCTTTTTTCAATTAAACTTTTTTCCTTAATACACACTCTTTTTCCAGTCTCTTCTCTTTTAGTATACTTTGTATTTCTTCTTATTTCCTTTTTTCTTTCTTTTTTTTCTTTTTGTTGTTGAGATTTTTTAAAAGAGAAGGGATGAAATTTATTTATTTACTTTCTTCTTGACCTTTTTATGGATTCTTTCATCACACATGATTTGTTTTTACCTTTCTCATTGTTTCAACCAAACATCATAAATTACATCAAACACCCATTTGAGTAGCTATGTAAAATCATTAAAGTTCAAGCTCGAAAATGGACAACTAATAAGTTTTCGATGTTCATAGCAATCGGTTGAAAGTCAAAAGAAAAAGTCATAATTGCCTCTATCATTTTAATGCATATAGACAGACTTCAATCTGGAAACGGTCACAAATCAAGTTCTAGAACATACAATCATAGAAAATTAGGCACTCATGAAAGGAAAAAAACGGGTTTTATGTAATTTTCAATTCAAATCAGAATCCTTATTGTGTTTGGCTCAATATTCTCACATTTGGTACATTCAGCAAAAGTTATGAAATAAAGACCTTTATTTAACCAAATTTAATTCAAAATTGTCAAATCTAATGTCTTTCATGTTATTATTCTATCAACAATTTTTTTCTTCAATGAGGATCATAGATCAACAATCATATTTCATGCATATTTTTTCATTTAAAGCAGATAGACAACACATAGAACAAACCAGAGGATAGATGATATATGAGACATATGATAATACATGATAATATGAATATTCAACGTAAAAAATTTAAAATCTATATGGTATACAGGAAATGAATGAACTATCTAAATGCAAAACCATCTCAAGCTTAGAAATTTACATTGTCCCCAATCTAAAAATATAAACAATAAGAGAAAGAAAAAGAAAACTCACAGGTTAGGTATGAAGTGTCCTTAACTCATGTGCCAATTATAAGTGGTTGGCTTCATTGGGTGTAGTGAAAGTACCTGCAAAAGTAGAGAAAAATATCCCAAATGGCTATATGTCCTAGATGGACTAGGTGCAAATATCCTGGGCAACAACATCATTTTTCTTTTGTGGCCGACATTATATACATCCCCCTACAAAGGCTCCAAACTCAGGGAGGCACTAAAGCCAACACTAAAGCATTAAAATTAATGAATTTAAAAATGTACGTCTACCGTGGATTGCCTCCCACGAAGCGCTCGTTTAACGTCATTAGCTTGACAGTTGATATTTGTAGCTCATGTAGGATCCAAGAGGGCTATGTTTGTTTTTTTCTCTAGTCGCTCATCTGCTAGATAATGCTTCAAACATTGACCATTCACCTTGAAGTTTCCCCTTTCCTCATTCTATATCTCAACTGTTCCATAAGGGTAAACCTTTGTGACTCTGAACGGACCTGACCATCTATACTTTAGCTTCCCTAGAAAGAGCCTCAATCTGGAGTTGAATAAGAGAACTAGTTCCCCTACTTGGAATTCTCTGCGGAGTACGTGTTTGTCATGCCATATTTTTGTTCTTTCTTTGTAAGTATGAGTATTCTCAGAAACATTCAACCGCAGTTCTTCTAACTGTTGCAGTTGGAATTTCCTCTTTTCTCCAACAACTTTCAGATCAAAGTTTAGCAATTTGACTTCCCAATACGCCTTATGCTCTAGTTCCACTAGAAGGTGGTAGGGCTTACCATAAATCAACCTGAGCGATGACATACCAATAGGTGTTTTATATGCAGTACGGTAATCCCATAAAGTATCATCAAGCTTTGAGGATCAATCTTTCCTACTCCTAGACATTGTCTTCTCCAATATGCACTTAATCTCACGATTTGATACTTCCACTTGACCACTTGTTTGAGGGTGGTAAGGGGTACCAACTCGATGAGAAACACTATACTTCTTTAAGAGGTTTTCAAAATCTCTTTCAGTGAAGTGTGAGCCTTCATCACTAATAACTAGCCTCGGGACTCCAAACCTTGGAAATATGATCTTGGTAAACAGTTTGATGACTGTTTTAGCATCATTGTGTGGAGATGAAATTGACTCCACCCACTTAGAAACATAGTCGACTACCACCAAGATATATTTGTTGTTGTTTGAAGGTGGAAAATGTCTCATTTAGTCAACTCCCCATACATCAAATATCTCCACCTCAAGGATGAGGTTCATTGGCATTTCATGCCTTTTTGATATGTTCCCCACCCTTTGGCAAGAATCACATGTAAAGAACAAAACTCCTTGCATCTCTAGATATGTGTGGCCAAAAGAAACCACATTAGAATACCTTTGCTATTGTTTTTGAAGTACTGGCAAGGCCTCCATAAGAGGCAGAGTTACAACAACTCAGGATCTTTGACACTTCTTCTTCTAGAACACATCTTTTGTAAATACTATCAGCGCAGAGTCGGTAGAAGTAAGGATCATCCTGTATATACTTCTTCAGATCTGAGAAGAATTTCTTTTTCTGTTGCGGTGTCATTTCAAGTGGAAGAATCTTACTGACCAAATAGTTTAAAAATTCAGCATACCAAGGTGCCTCTATAGTGTCGAGGAGGAGGAGTTGCTCATCAGGAAAGGAATTAACAATATGTATGTCCTCCTCCCCTCCACTTGGATGTTCAAGCCGAGATAAGTGATCTACAACTGGATTATTTGTCCCCTTTCTGTCAACAATCTCCATATCAAATTCTTGTAGAATGAGAATCCATCGGATGAGACATGGCTTGGCTTATTTCTTACTCATCAAGTATCTTAGGGCTGAGTGATCAGTATGGACTATAACTTTAGAACCAACTAGGTAGGACCTAAATTTTTTGAAGGCAAAAACAATAGCTAGTAGCTCCTTCTCTGTGGTGGCATAGTTGGATTGAGCTCCATCAAGTGTTTTACTTGCATAGTAGATTGCATGCATCTTCTTGTCCTTCTTTTGTTCCAACACTACTCCCACATCATAGTTACTAGCATCACACATCACTTCAAAGGGAAGATTCCAGTCTAGTGATTGCAATATTGGTGTAGTGACCAATGCCTCCTTCAACTTGCAAAATGATTCTAGACAAGCAGCACTAAAATCAAATGTAATATCTTTCATTAAAAGGTCAGAAAAGGGTTTCGCAATTTTTGAAAAATCTTTTATGAATCTACGGTAAAATCTCGCATGACCTAAGAAACTCTTAACACTTTTTATGTTAATTGGTGGAGGCATATTTTCTATTACTACATTTTTGCGCTGTCCACCTTTATCCCTTTTCCTGAAATTAAATGCCCCAACACAATCCTCTCGCGCACCATGAAGTGACATTTTTCCCAATTTAATACAAGATTCACTTCCTCGCATCTCTTCAATATTTTTGTCAAATTTGTTAAGCGGTCATCAAATGAAAGTACGTAAACAAAAAAATCATCCACAAAAACTTCCATTATGTTTTCTATAAAATCAGAAAATATTGCAGTCATGCATCTTTGAAAAGTGGCTGGGGCATTACATAGCCCAAAAGGCATTCTCCTATAGGCAAAGGTGCTATAAGGACATGTGAAAGTAGTTTTCTGTTGGTCTTCAGGGTGAATGGGGATTTGATGAAATCTCGAGTACCCATCTAAATAGCAGAAATATTAATGTGTAGCAAGCCTTTCAAGCATTTGATCAATGACTGGGAGAGGGAAATGATCTTTCCTAGTGGTTGTATTTAATTTGCTATAATCAATGCACATTCTCCAACATGTGACTGTTCTAGTTAGTATTAATTCATTTTTCTTATTTTTCACAACAGTCCATCCTCCCTTTTTAGGAACCACATGAACTAGGCTCACCCATTCACTATCAGATGTAGGATATATTACCCCGACATCTAAAAGTTTCAACACTTCTTTCCTAACCACTTCTTTCATATTAGGATTTAGTCCCCACTGGTTTTCAATTGAAGTTTTATGGTTAGGTTTCATGAAAATTCTACGCATGCAAAAAGAAGGGTTTATACCTTTTATACAATCCAATGTATCCTATTACCTTCCTGTGCATTCTCAAGATTCTTAGAAATTTTTAAGTTTCCAATTTATTTAATTTTGCATTAACAACAACTGGATAAGATGAATTAGGTCCAAGAAATTCAAACCTGAAGGTGGAGGGGAGTGTTTTTAATTCAACTTTAGGTGCTTTCCCCTCCTTCCAGTCTTCAGATATGGGCATTACCTTCAAGGTCTCATCTTGCGAGTTGTGAGGAAGTGTTGGGCTTGCATTCAGAAATTCAATAACCTCAGCCACTTCCTCATCAACATCCGTAGTGTCACCATATACTATGCATCTCTCTAAGAGATCCTTAGATTGCACTCTAGCTGCTTCCTCTTTCACAACTTGGTTCAGCATATCAACCCTGAAACATGAATCCTTAAGAGAAGGTTGTTTAATAGATTTTGCAATATCAAATTCAAGTTTATCATCCCCTATGCTTAGGGAAAGTTTTCCATTCTTTACATCAATTATAGCACCAGCAATAGTCAAAAAGGGTCTACCTAATATGATTGGGATTTTTAAATCCTCTTCCATCTCTAGTATTACAAAATCGATGGAATGAAAAATTTCCAAACTTTGATAGGAACATCATCCAAGATGGCTATAGGGAATTTATCTGACCTATCTTCTAATTGAAGTGATATAGTAGTAGGTTTTAGTTCACCCACTTCCAACTTTTTGCACACAGATAAGGGCATGAGACTCACACTTTCCCCTAAGTCACATAAGGCGTGACAAAACTAGTATTTCCAATTAAACATGGGATAGAAAACCTACCAGGATCTTTAAATTTAGGAGGTAATTTATTTTGAATTAAAGCACTGCACTCTTCAGTTAAAGCGGTTGTTTCATAATCCTCTAGTTTTCTTTTTTTTAGATAAAATATCCTTAAGAAATTTTGTGTATGCAGGCATATCCTACAGTGCCTCAGTGAAGGTTAAGCTGATATATAATTTCTTAAGAATATCCAAAAATTTCCCAAATTTCTTTTCTAATTTTGCCTTTGCTAATCTTTGGGGAAAAGGAATTGGTGGTACATATGGTGGTGGAGCTACATACTTAGACATCTTTTAAAAATTTTGCTCCCCTTGAGGGGGTTGTGTCTCAGTATGTTCCTCTTCCACTTGTGCATTTTTCCTAATTTGAGGAATATCACTTAGTTCATTTCCACTCCATAATTTGACAGCTTTACAATGTTCATTAATTGGATTTTTTTCTGGCTGTCCTGGAAGCATACCTATTTGTCTATTAGGATTACTAGCTTGTTGGGAAATTTGTGTTTCCAGCATTTTACCATGGATGGTCAGGTTTTCTATTTTAGAATTCTAGTCATTGAGCATGTTTGAAAAACTTTTATTAATCATGACTTGATCTTCACGAAATTTATTTTGGTTAGCAAGCAATTTTTCATGACCTTCCATTAATGTTTTAAGAGTAAGATCAATAAGAGAAGATTGTAGGAGAATATTATACATGTGGAAACCTTGTTTGAGGTTTCCTGTTACCTGGTCCATCCTGGTATTGATGATTCAGAGTGTTGTTGTTCCTCCAAGAAAGGTTGGGATTGTTCTGCCTGTATGGTGGGTTGAATTGTTGCTCGCTCCTTTCCTTGTAGTCATAGTAGTTGCATGATTCAGGTTGTTCATTAGTCAATGCTCAATGTTCAGGTTTAGTGAAATGTTTGTATTCAGACCACTCATGTCCTTTTACTCTACACCCCTCACATGTTGCAGTAGACCCAATAACATTAGCATCATACTTTTCTAGCTTTCCAAACCTTTGAGAAATGTTCTCCAGCGTGGAAATTACCTTCTCCATCTGATTGCCTGAATATTGTGCACCAGAGTCTCTTCTTGGGTGTTGTCTCCTCTCATTCGCCCATTGGTGATGATTAGAAACCATATTCTCTATGATCTTTGAAGCAGCATCAATTCATTTGCATATAAAGGCACCACATGCTGAAGAGTCCAATAGTTGTTGTAATGAAAAGTCTAGCCCAATGTAGAAGTTCTGGACCAGCATCCAAGGTGGAATACCATGATGAGGGCAAGATTTAGTCAACTCATTTAATATTTCCCAAGCTTCAACAATTGACCCCCTATCCTTTTGACTGAAGTTCTGGATGAGGTGCCTATAGTGCACAGTTTTGGAAGGAGGAAAGTATTTGTTGAGAAAAGCCTCCTCCAAAGTTCGTCATGTTGCTTGAATTTCAGCATTTTGATTCCTTAGCCACGTCTTAGCTCTATCTCTAAGGGAGTATGGAAACATGCATAGACAAATAGCATCTTCAGAAGCCCCATGAATCCTCACAGAATTCCAAGAACTGATCAATATATGCATTAGCATCTTCATGAGCTTCACCTTCAAATTGGTTTTGCATTACCATTTGGATCAGAGCAGATGGCAAAGAAAAGTTCTCTGCCTCAATAGCTGGGCGAATTTTTCCAGAACGTGAACTACGAGCATTAGGGATTGTGTAGTCGCGCAGTGGTTTTCCATCTTGTTCAGCCATTGTTTATACATGCACATGTCTTTCTCTATCTCTTTCTCTTTGTTGCCTTCTTCTACGAAAAGTCGTTTTTGGCTCTAAATAGTAATTTGATCTTTGCATAAACCAAATGTGCAACCTGCCGAGGTACCAAGAAAAAGGAAAACGCGTAATACACTAGAGTAAAGTAATGAATTAATTGAGAATTAAAGAAACTTTGACACAGTCCCCAGCAACGGCGCCAAAAACTTGTTAGAGCAAATTGCAAGTGCATGATTATGTCGTCAAATAACAAAATATCAATCGTACAAGGAGTAGAAAACTCCTTTAATTATAACAATTAATTTATACTTAACTCAAATAAAGAATAAAATTGAATTTAGAACAATTGCCAAGAATAATTATGAAAATAATCAAAAGGGATTGAAATCTAATTTAGGAAGAATTCATAGGATAAGGGTTATCGCCTTTACACTCACAAATCCTTGTTTTGCTCCTTTTCATGAACTTTAAGTTGTGAAGGTGAATTGCTCTTTGATATGTGTCATCCTCTCTCGAGCTTCGGCACGTGTACTCAATTGAAGTCGCACCGGATACGATTATCAATCAAATCTTTTACTTGGATCTTTCTATCCAATCGCTTCGTAGTAACCCAAGGTGAATTCCAGAACCTCCCGAGAATCCTAATACTATTCTCGTGAATTAGGATTCTAGTTTGAATAACTGAATGGTCGGATAGTTGTGTTCACCTCTCTGTCCTTCCCCAATGTATCTAAGAGGTGTAATTTTTTGGTCAGACAACTCACACGAATAAAACTCAGTTTAATAATTCAAATCACAACACTCAATGAAATAGAAGTAAGAACAAGTATTTATTGAATGTAAAAGGGCATAGCCCCAATCCTAGAAACAAAGGGAATTACTCACTCATGATGTAGAAGAGAATCCCAAATTCTAAATTAGAGAATTGTAATGTAAAGAATGTAAAATCGTTGAGGGAGAATCCTTATTTATCCTAATTACAAAATATTGGGCTAAGTCCAACAAGAAAAATGTAAAAAAATAGGAATATAATATAATATCTATGACTTTTTTGGTCCTTCAATTATTCTTCGCATAGCCTTAACATTAAATTCAATCTTCTTGCACTCAATCTCTACTCTTTTTTGCTTTAATTCATCCAAACTGCACAACATAGCTAAAAACACCCGCTCAACCCGAACAAAGAGAAATAAAAGCTAAAAACAATTCCAAAGTCCTAATTATGTCCTAAAATGCAAGTTAAATGCAATGCAAAT
>NW_017727863.1:104818-147305 GCF_001865875.1 Lupinus angustifolius
ATACATATATATATATATATATATATATATATATATATTATAGCCTATTAATAGAATTGTATCATTCACATCACAAGGATCTGCGTTTTGAATTCCAATGATGTTCCTTTTGAATTTCTCATTAAAAATTATATTAACATTCTATACATGAGTAAACATGATAGAACACATTGTCCAAACGAAAACAATGCTTCGACAATAACAATCCCTTATTAATGCAATCAGCCACCAACCAATGCAGCAAACTATAAGTATTGCAACCATTTAAACAAACAAATCAAGTAATATATATAAAACAAGACATGTTCACATAATAGACCCATCACAAGATACCTAGCACAACATCAATTTTTAGTCTTTGGACATAGAAATTAATTTGTTAGTGGTACTCTCAACATAATGATCAAATATTAGCAATTAGTTATGTCAAACAATAACCTTTCTTTAGATCGGCTATTATTCACATGAAAAAATAAACTTTATAATTGTTACATATTTATCATCACGAGTATGTTATTTTTGGCCAAATTGTGTCTTCCTTTGGGCCGAACACAATTCGCATAAATAATCTGATACTCAATTGTGTAATCTTAATCAATTTCCACAATAGAGGTTACTTTGGCAACATATTGCATCAATTAATTCAAAAATAATTATCACACAAAAATAAACAATATGAGTCCATTATTAAAAAAAATTGGAATTAAAACCTTCAGATTTGATATCTAATATGATTAACAAATCTAATCCCACAATATAATTCCAAATCAAAAAAGATATATTACTTATATATATATCAATGCATAAAAGTGGATGCAATCTTAACCAAATGTAAAATATATCCAGATTGAAAAGCATAAAAAATAGATGCAAATCATTATCGTAATTCTAAATCGAATATGATCATGCATATCTTAAAACATATATGTAACACTATATATACACTTTTATGCACTCACATAGTAAAATATATATAATTTTAAGCATTAACTATAACTATTGTATATGTATTAACTTTAAACAGTAATTCTAGACATCACAACAACCTCAAGTTAGAAACAATTGCATATGTATATTTTAATTCATAATATATACAAGATCATGAATTCCAGATTGTATATGTATAAAATAAAAACACATCTTAAGACATATATACCTTATACATATACTTTAACAAATTGCAAAATTGTAAAGTGACAAAAGTCAATGTTCAATAGTAAGGCATTAGTGCACATATAATATACATATTGCATAACAGAGTCATAAAAGTCAATGCAATGTTCATGCATAGATCTGAATATATACTTCAACACATTTTGCAAGGATTCATAATACAAATTACTCATAATTCAAATAAGCGGAAGTGGATGAAAGTTATCCTCATTATTTCTAAACACCCAATTTTCATAACTAATAGTAGAAACAGAAAAATCCCTAAATTTTAAAATTCAGAACCTAAAGCTCTTATACCACTAGTTAGATATTTCCTGATGATTGGTGAAATATCAATCTTAGGATCTTGAATATCATGATTCTGACACATAATATAAAACAAGGATACAAAGTCATACATGAATCCATGTTCTCTGATTTAGTCATTTTATATACCTTTTGAGAGAGTTTTGATATGATGACATTCATCAACCAAATCCTTAATTCCATTTGGGACATTCGTTTTCTCTTTGATGGAGAGAGATGAAAACTATCTGTGAATTGGTGTCTTGGGGACCATAACCGTTCCTTGTGTGTTAACTTATATGGTTCTCATTATCCCATGTATGTCAACCGTTTGAGTATCCACTCATTAAGCTCATATTCGTTATCAGTTTCAGAAGCCTTTTAGGTTGCCAGTAATTAGATCACTTATTTTGTAACCCCTAAAATAAATAGTCAATAGAATTGTATTAAATATATGATGCTCATCTTAATTAGAAATTATGAATTTCTAACAATATAAACATAATGATTCAAATTGTACTTTGCTTAAGTTCGACTCGTTTAATTAACAAGCTTAGTTTTTTTGCTCAAGTTCGACTCATTTAATTCATAAACCAAATTTACCAATCTAAAAAATGAGTTCAGTTTCAAATGAATGTGAGTTCGATTAATAGTAACCTCAATTTGATATTTTTATGAGTATTTCCACATCAAAAGTATACCTCTTGGTCTTTGACAGTGAAATGGACTTGCCAGCTAAAAGAATATATGGATATTTTCCACACACGAAATTAGAGTATGAATTGTTACTTTAAATTTTATGAGATTCTTTAATAGTTTATAAGAACCTTTTTATTGGACCAAAACAATATGGTATTCACATGTAATATAAGAAAAGATTAAAGAATATATAGTTTCATTTTAGCTTACTTTTTGTCTCTACTACACTTTCTGGTTGTCTGTGTTCTCACTTCTCGACCTTCCCTTTATATGTTATTTGATAGTTAAGAACTTCGTTTCCTTCCTTATATTGTTCCATTTCTATAAAACATCGCGTCATCCTTAGTAAGCCAATAATGCTTCTCTAATTCCTTTTTGTATTTTTACTCATAAGAGTGCAAGTAATGGCATGCCTTTTCTAATGCTTAAATGTTGTATTATAGAAGCATTCAGTATAAGTTATTAGAGAAAATAACTTCTCATTATATCAAAACTACTCATGAAGTGAAAGTGAAGAGATTTAACCAGAACACCTCCACTATTTTGATCTATTAATTGTCAAATCACCACATTAGTAACTCTAAGCACATAGACCATTTAATTGCTAAATTAACTTAACAATCTCCTACTTGGTCCATGTGATGACTTGAAGATTCATAAAATATCTTTAATTATGCACTTTCATGGAACCTTACGAATCATCATCCTTAATTGAGTTGAAATGAATGAATCATGGCGATCATAAATTATATCAGACAACATGATCTCTTCCATGTATCACAACTCAACTCAATTAGCTTTAATTTGAGTATTCATTTCCCTTTCCTAAACTACCAAGTTATTACATTAAAATCATACAAAAACATTATTTAATATGGATAAATTAAACTTTAATTATGGAAATAGAACTTTCATTAAATTCAAATGTGTAATATAGTAATAAGCAAACATCTATACATGTATAAATTTATCAAATACTATCAATGAACAAGGAATTATCTATAATTCTCATGATTTATATATGACCAATGTAAAGCTTGGGCGACAATCCTATAGTTAACGGACACACTACTATCAAATTTATATCAAAATGCTTTATAGACACATTTTCTTTTTATACTTCTTCTTTAACTTACATATACTTTAAATCCATATGTTTGGTATCTTTGGAATACCTATCATTCTTAGAGAAGAAGAGAGATGTGATATTGTTACAATAAAACTTCAACGACCTAGCTACATTGTCTATAATGTTGAGCCCTGAAGTAAATCTTCATAGCCACAATGCATCATTTACGGCCTCAATGCATGTGACAAACTCAACCTCCATTACGGATGTACAAATACAGATTATCTTCCACACTCCATGAAATGGCTCCTCTAGCTATTGGAAGACATGCAAAATGTAGATTCCTTTTAGTCCACACATCTTGAATAGTCTAAATCTACATAAACGATCAATTCAAGATGATATGAAGTTCTATACATTAGCATGTGATCCTTAAAGCTTTGCAAATATCAGAGTACCATTTTCGCAACTTTCCAGTGGTCCATTTTTGGGTTACTTTGATATCGTCCTAACATTCCAACAACAGAACTGATACTCGATTGAGTGCATATATGAGCATACATTAAACTTCCAACCGTTGATGCATGAGGAATAGATTACATTTCCTTACATTCCAAATCATTCTTTGGACATTACATTTCACTGAATTTGTAACCTTTTAGGATTGGAACTATCCCAGCGGTGCATTTTTTATTTTGAATATCGCTAATACCTTATTGTTATATCAGTTCTATGACAATCCCAACAATCCTTGTGATTTACAACAAAATATTTATATTCCTACCACATTAGATGTTTCACCTATATCCTTCATTTCAAGATTACTAAAGAGAAACTTCTTTATAACATATAATGACCATTTTATCATTTGTAGCAAGTAGAATATCATCAACATATAGGACTAATATTATAAACTTAATTCCAGTGAATTTCATATAGATACATCGGTCAATATTCTTTTCCACAAACTCATATGTTGTAATGGTACCATTGAACTTTATATACCATTTTATGAAAGCTTGTTTCATTTCATATATCGACTTCTTTAATATACACACTATATTTTCCTTTATTATGGTTACGAACATTCGGTTGGTTCATATAAACTTCCTCCTCTAGTTACCATTTATAAAAGTGATCTTTACGTCCATTTGGTGAAGCTTTAAGCCATAATGAGTCACCAAAGTCATAACAATTATTAAAGAATCTCTCTTAGAAACTATGGATAAAGTTTCTTTATAATCAATGGTTTTTTCTAAGTGAAATCTTTGGTGAAAAGTCTAGTCTTATATCTTTCAATTTTACATTTTGAGTCATACGTGGTCTTAAAGACCTATTTATAGTCAACTCATTTTGCACCCTTAGACAACTCAACTAGATCCCAAACTTTATTATCATCTATTGAATTCATCTCTTCTTTCATAGCATTGACTCATATTTCAGATTTGTCACTTTGCATGGCTTTTATGAATGAGACTGGATAATAATTAATACTCATTCTCGACATTCATGTTCAAGTGAGTATACAATATGTTATTAGAAATAGTTGGTCATATTTGCCTTTCCGACATTCTTAATGTTATTTCTTGTGGTTCTTCAATCATTTAATCATTAATGACTATATTAACTACTTTATTAACTACTTGTTCATCCCATGGGTATTGGATACTATCTTATTGTATGTGTGTCTTATTTGATGGTAATATAACTAGACGAACAACAACCTGTGGAGATACCTTCGTTGAAGAAGATTTATCAAAAGAATCCATAATGTCAACCTTTTGTGATTTGTCACTTACACTAGTTTGGTCATTCTTAGTGAACCTAGCATTTCCAGACTCAATGATTATCATATTTTATTCAGGACAATAAAATTCGTACCTTTTTCACTTTTTCATATAGCCGATAAAGAAACCATTAATGGTTCTTGCGTCAAGCTTTTTTCATGTGGGTTATACACATTTACTTATGCTAGACAACCCCAAACATGGAGATGTATTAAACCGAGTTTCCTTCCTGTCCATAACTCATAGGGAGTTTTAGGAATTGCCTTAATGGAAATCCTATTCAACGGATACACAAAGGTCCTTAATGTGTACATCCACAACGATAAAAGTATATCACAATGACTCTGCATTGACCTAACCATCTCCATATTAAGTACAATTTTGCCCTTCTACCATACTATTTTGTTGCGGTGTATAAGGCATAGTATATTGACAACATATTCCTCAAATTTAGAGAAACTTTACAAATGGTTTTAGAAATTTGTCAATCTCATTATACATTCCATAATACTCATCGCGTCTACAGACCTCACAAGCTTAACCTTCGTTTCAAGTTGTCTTTCAATCTCATCAATGAATACCTTTAGGACATCCATTGATTGAGATTTTTCATGCAACAAATATAGGTAATAAAAATGTGAGTAATCGTCTATAAAGGTGATGAAGTATTTTTCACCATCCTATGATGAATTATCAAAAGAACCATAAATGTTTGTGTGTAAGAGATCAAGAAGTTTGCTACTTCTTGTGGTTGGGTTCTTTGATGTGTTTAGTTTGTTTTCCTTTAATGCAACCTAAACAAACATCCTAATTGTCAAAATATAAAAGAGGTAAAATCTCACTTTTCATTAACCTCATATTATTTCTTTAGATATGTGGCCTAATCTTTGATGTCACAAGTAAACAGAATTCTTATAAAAAACTTTAAGCTTGCTACTAATATAACGTTCAACATTAAATAAAGATCCTTAAAAGTAAAATCAATATTGAAGTAATATAAAGCATTCACTAAAGTACCAATACCGAAATAGTATGAACATTTATACAAGTTAAAACCATAATACTCAATCTTAAGGTTAAAGACTATTTTATCCGACATAGCAACAAAAACTAAATTTATACTATCCAACCCAACAACAGAAACTAAATTTCTGACACATTCAGGAACATAAAAACTATTTTTTTATATCTAAATAGTTGTTGCTATCTAAGATCCATTTGTATATCCCAATTCCATAAATTTGTGCTTTCATTTTATTCCTCATGTAAAGAAATTTATCGGTTTCTTGGGTTCAGATTGAAAGTAATCCTTGCAAAATATGGGATTATGAGTTGTTGTACCAGAATCTAATCACCAAGTATTATTGGAAACCTCCTTAAGATATGATTCATCAATAACTGAAATAAAATGTTTATCTTTCTTTTCAGACCATTTCTTACTTTTAGGGTAATCATTCTTATAGTGCTCACTCTTTTTACAAAAGAGGCATTTTATCTCTTTACGATTTTTTCCTTCTTTAATATGGATTTTTTCCTTCCCCTTTCTTTTGTTCATGTTGCTTGGTCCGGATCTACTGGTGCTAATTGGATCTTGAATATAAAAGTGAATGAAGTTATTCATGATTTTCTTTAATTTTCCCTCCTCCTGAACCAATGTGGCTTTTACTTTCTGAAAATTTCATTTCTCTTTTATGGTGTTGTAGTTCATAAGATCCTTGAATGGTTCATAAAAACCATTTAATTATGATCTTAACATTGTATCATTCACATGTAGTGGAAGAAACAAATGAATATTTGATTCTATTTTACTTTCCTTTCTGTTTCTACTGCACTTTTTTATTGTCTTTGTTCTCACCTCTTTGCATTCTCTTTATGTATTCTTTGATGGTTAAGAACTCAACTTATTTCTTTATGTTCTTCCCTTTTTGTTCAGCACCACACCTTCCTTAATCGGTCAATGATACTTCTCTAATTCATTTTTTTTTCTATTCGTAAGAATGTAAGCAATGGAATGGCTTTTCTGATGCTTAAGTATTGTGTTTATAGAAACTAGTGTATCGACAGCCAACCCGCATACTTATTTTATAATATTAAGTATTAAATTTATATTTTTTATTTTAGAGAATTAGAATGTTTTTTATTGGATGTACTGAATGTTATAATTTTTGTATTTATTATAATATCCAACTTAAAGTGAGATGTATTACTTATAGTTATATAGGATTATATAGTTTTGATTTAGAAATAAAAATTATTAAGAATAGAAAAATAGAATTATGGTGGTAGTTATTTCAAGTTTTGACTTTATATATAGTATAGATATAGATATTCAATAGAGGTTATTGGAGAAAAAATTAACTTATCCATTATGTTAGAAAATACCCATGAAGTGAGAGAGAGGAAAGTTAACTAGAACACTCTCACTAACCTAATACATTAATTGTTAACCACCATCATATTAGTCACTTTAATTCAGATTACTAACTCTGACCATATAGACCATTGTTAAATTAATCTGACATGAATAAATAGGACCATGGTTTCTACGAGTGTTGTTAAACCGTATTGGTTATCAAATCGGTCAGGGTACTGGTATAGTGGTACAGTGGTTCAACCGGTGGTTCAGTAATTAAACCGCATGCCGGTTAAACTGGACATATCTGCTTATATTTATATATATATAAACCTATAACAAAAAAATTCAAATAGGTAGATACTCAAATTTATATTTCATATTCATAATCTACTTAAAATTCACATAAACAAACAACCTTAAGTCTTTAACAATTTCAAAGTCTAAATTACAAAACTTATATCATTCCAAACGTATTACTTAACAACCGCAAAATACAAATAAATGACACAAGTTCACAACTCACTCTACAAAACAAATAAATTTGAGTTTTAATATTTAACACTAAGGAGTCAAAGTTGTATCATATCGATATTATATTTTTGCACTAAATCCTATCTTCAGACAGTACTCCAAGATTACACAAATGTCACTGAGATTACATACGAATGTTATGAATCAAAAGGTGTAATTTAAGTATGCCTTAAAAGCATGTGCCTTGAAGTATTGAAGAAGGGTTGGAAAGATGGATCACTTATAATAGGTTTTTAAGTTTTTAAGTTTTTTTTAAAAATAAAATATGTGTATAAATCGGCCGGTTTAGTCAAATACCGACCTGTTCACCAAGTTTTGACCGATCTTGACTCTGGTCGGTTCAACATTTGTACCTACCAGTTAGGGTCCAGTTTGCCGGTTTTCCGGTCAAACCGACCGGTACGATACGATTATTTCATCATTGGTATCTATGCACTAAGGATCACCTGGTTTGGTTGAGAGCCATGCATGGAATCCAAAATTCTTTTAAGCATTGGAAAACACTAAGAATTTATGATTGTCGACAATGATGATTTGCTCAAGAAAAAGATTCAAATGCATCAGTATTCAACAAGTGATTTTCTTCCACTATATCACATTTAATGCTTAACAAACTTGTAGGTTTTGTTTGAGAGTATGGTCGTGGAGGGAATTGAGAAAATAATTTGAAAAAATGTTAAAGTATCTAAATATTTTTAGTAATATTATGTAATAATATATTATTATTCATTTTTTATTGTTAATTACATCTTTAAAGAAAAAATAAAAAATATTCTTACATTATCATTAATTTACTTTCCATCATCTAAATTTCATACTCCAAAATAAAGGAGATGATAGTCTTTCTTTTTCCTTCCCTTCCTTCCCCTTCCTAATCCTTTGATCTTTTTCCTTCCAGTTCCCTCGTAACTCCTAAACAAAGTCTTAGAGTTTGTTTGTGAGTTGAATTTTGAAGGGTAAACAAAGGAAATGGAATGTTTAGGAGGCATGAAATACACTTGTGAGATGACTTACAAGTTTTCCATTTCCCTTCATTAACCTCCAAAACCTAACTCGCAAAAACAACGTTTGTCAAGATAACCCATCCCTTATACAAAACTCCATGATTCTATCGTTTGTCAAGCCTGGCAAAGCCTTGACTTCATCTCAAGATAAAACTTGATAATGGAGTGATAAAGCCTTAACAAACGCAAATCAATAAAATAAGCACCCTTGATAGTGCCAATATGCAAGTTTATGCTCTAAAGTTGCAATTGATACGTAAAGAAAGGCATAAGATAACTATAAAATCAACAAGATAGTAGAATTAACAAAGTGAATAAGTTTTGTTTATAAAGTCTCTAGGAGACAGTTGTTCATGGCTCATTAAGTACAGATTTTAGCTTAAATATTTAAAAGAGTAGTTTATTCTTACAACACGGTAATCGATTACTTTTGTTCAAATTTTGACTTTTGTTTATTAGTTACTTCTTATATCATTGAAATTAATTATTATGGGAATCGACTCCAAACCCTTGAATTAGTTCATGTTGTTCAAAATAACCAAATATGAATTTCTTGCTTATTTTTCATTAAACCATTAATCATACTTCCAATTTAATTAGGACAATTTAACACGTAAAAATTGATCAATTGCTATTGACAACATATGAGATTGTTTTGTGGAGCCACTAATCGCTTTGGAATTATTTGAGACATGTTTCAATCTCTATAGTTATATCCTTGGAGAATATTGGGAAATCTTTTTTAATGTAATCCAAGGTTTATGACTTTCTTGAGATATTATTTTTTCTCATGACCTTCTCAACAGCATGTCAACGCTCTACTATGTCTACTCATAAAGCTATGCAATAATAATACACAATGTCGGGTCTAGTACAATAAACAACTATCTAAGATTATCAATGATGTTTGGATACTCACCTTGTTGTACATTTTTATCAGTATTTCAGATTAAGTTTATGCTTATGTCATATGATGTATTGGTCAGTTTTACAATAGAAGTAATTATAGTTTTTCTAAAACCTTCTCGATGTAATGAAACTTATCCAAAAAAAGTTCACCTTTCGACCTATCAATATGAAGGGTTATATTCGTTTCTCTGATATTTTTCATATCAAAATTGTTACACAACAATAATTTCACATCAATCATAATATGAACACTGGAATCAAATATGAGTAAGTCGTCTACATAAAGACATATGATACTATGTATATCATTTTCTTAAATGTAATAAATGTATTTGTCACTTTCATTTACCTTAAACTCATTCGAAAAAATTAATGGTCAACATTTTCATGTTAGTGCTTAGGTGTTTGCTTAAGAGCATATAAAGACTTATCTAAATTATAGATTGTATTTTCTTGTCCCTAAATTACAAATGCTTCAAGTTGCTGCATATAGATTTATTCTTCCAATTCGTCATTTAAAAAATGTGGTTTTAACATCCATTTAGTGTACTACTCAATCATATAAAGCAACAAGAGAAATCAGTACCATGATGGATGCTACTTTGGTGTATGATGAAAATGTGTCAAGAAAACCTTTCATTTTCAAAACTCATTTACAAACAATTCGTTTGCAATGTGCGGAAAATCTACTAAATGTCATGACTTGTTAGATTCTAGTGAATCCATCTCATTATTTTGGATTTTCTCCACAACTCAGCATCTAATGATGTCAATGGTTCTTGGAGGTTTGCATAATCTTCCTCTAATGTATAGGTCACATGCCCAATCCCATATTTTTTAACATATATTGTTCTCTTACTTCTTCTAAGTTCTATTTGGATGTGTTTTGTTGTTATCACTTTTCCTTATCACATGAATATGACTCATTGAGGAGCTCTCACTATTTCTCAATTTGAAAGAGAATGTATTTTCATAAAAGTCTACATTATTAGACTTTACAATCACTTTTGCATTCACATCATAAAATATATGCGCTTTGCTATTAACAACACATCTAATGATTATATATTTATAGGCTCTACTTGTGAGCTTAAATCTCTTAGGGTCTGATATTCGAACATAAGTTATACAAGCTATAGTTAGTAAATAATACAAGTTTGATTGTATATTCTTTAAAATCTCATAAGGAGATATTTTGATCTTTGCTTTAGATACTTTATTTAGTATATAGCATAATGTTAATAATATTTCGCTCCACCAAAAATTTATAGCACTATAAATTAATATGATAGCTACAACTAATTTAATTTAGTAAAATTTCTATTTTTTTTTTGTTCTTTCGGCTTTACTGTTCTTTTCAGGTGCATATGGTGTTGTTATTTCATGTGTGATTTGTGCATCTTATAAAATTTATTGAATAAACTAGAATCATACTCATCAATTCAGAATTTCTTAATATTTTTCTTAAATTTATTTTCATTTTCACTCTCATAAATACTTTTAATATCAAGTGTTTCATTTTATTTTTCATAAGATAAACCTATGTATAATCAGAACAAGCATCAATAAAAGTGATAAAGTATTACTTTCCGTTTCTGGTTAATATTCCATCTAGTTCACATATGTGAGAGTGTGTCAAACCTAATGGTTAATAATCTCTTAAGAACTAATTTATAAGTTGTTAGTAATTTTGGATTGACTACAAAAGAAAGACATTTTTTATGATCATTCACAAATAACTTTGGAATTTTTTCTAAACTACTCATGTTGAAAATCATATGTTTATTTATATGTTGTAGTTTAGTATGCCAAATATAAATGAGAGTTTTATTCATATCAATATTTAGTTTAAACATGTCATTAGTGGTGTATCCATTCTCTACAAATATATCTCATTCCTAGTAAGAGTATTGAAGTCTGTTCATATGGTATGAGTAAAATCGGCCTTGTTTAAGAGAAAACCAGAAATTAAAATCTTTGTCGTATGTGGAGTGTATATAACATCTTTGAGAATCAAATTCTTTTCAGAAGTGAAATTCAGCTCAATGTCTCCAGTTCCATCAACATTAGTAGTGTAGGAGTCACCCAACAACATCTTTTATCTGTAGATGTTGTCTTTATTTTAAACATAGCACGACCATAGTAGAGATGACATGAGGCATATGTGTCTACCCACCACCCTTTGGATCCTCCAACCATACTGACCTTGGATATCACATTTGTCTTCAGTCATGTTAGACTATATATAAGCACTCATTAGTTCGTTCTTGCACTTGCGGGTCATATGACTTGGCTTGCTACATTTTTAGCAGATGAATGGATTATGATGGCTATTTATAATATATGGTTGTTGTCTTACTGTATGGACCTTTTGAGGGTTCCAATTCTTATTACGGTTCGTGAGATTCTTATTCGTATTGCAGTTGTGACTCTTAAATTTTTTTCCATATGGCTTCATAATTGCAATTGTGAAATTCAGTTTAGTGTTGTTGTTTGATACAACCAAAACTTCACCGTACGGTCTTGTTCGTATGCTTATTATTCAATGTGCAAACATGATATCAGACTTTCTAGACAAAATTTTGGAGTCTTGTGTCTTGGAAGGTTTTTAAACTTCTTACAAGTGGGGCAGTTTGTCAATAATGACAACTACTTAAAATTGATCATCCAAAGACATTCCCTCATTTATTATTTTATGAGCAATTTTCTTTAAATCATGGGATTGAGCTCTATTGACTTATCACCAATTATCTAATAATTGAAATAGCACCTCAGAAGTTACCTCAGTATCATATTTTTATTAAGTGCATATCATATTTCTTTAGTGGGTCTTATAGGTACTATAATAATCATAATGATCATCAGACAAATCATTCAAAATGAAATTTTTAAACAAAAAATTAAGTTCATGCCAAAGGGCTAATTCTATAGTCATTTTATCATTGACTTCTTATTCAGCTTCCACTGACACAATAGAGTTATCAGTATTCTATAGACATTATTTTCTATTACCAACATTCACAATGATATCCTTCAAACCGCAAAAAGGTTGTTGGTGTCAAATATGGTAGAACTAGAACCAATAATTTCTTTAATAGTCATGACAAAATGAAAGCGTCTTAAAATTGTTAGAAGTGAAATAAAAAAAATATGACACCGAACAATTATTGGTTGAGTCACAGACTAGGTCGTTCTCTTTAAGACATTTCATGGTACTACCAAAATTTATGCAAGTAGACTATAAACCACAACATCCCCAGAGTAAAACAATTAAGGTCAATGAATCAGATACACATTACACTATGAGAATGGTTCTAGAATTATACACAAATATGGCTAATGTCACTCTGAATGGATACTCCCACTCTAAAGTACTAAGAAAAGAAAGAGAGAGTAGAAGGTCGAAAATGTTTTGAAGAGAAAGAGAGATATATATAGAAGAAGTTGAGGAAATGTGTCTTAAGTGGTGCACTTTGCCAATAGCTCAAAGGCTCTATTTATAAGTTTGGGAACCCAAACGACTAAAAAAACAAGAATCCAAGTCACATTTGTTCTAAAAAACGAACAATGTGATGAAATGCAAGTGGAGTGGACGCTAGCGAGTACGGGACGTATGCTGGTGTGTGACCAATTTTCAAAATGTGTGTCTGATGTGTGCTTACATGTGAGGACTTGCTGGTGTGGATTGACATAATTTTTTAACTAAAAAATAGTGAGATTGGATAAAAAGATTTACAAGTTTGAACCCGGACATGAGATTAGTTGGCCATCAACAAGCGCGTGTGTGATCATGTGGTGTGTCCTACCCACCACAAAACCTTATTTTCCATGGGAACATATCCTAAATAGCCCATTTTTTACTTATAAATATTATTCTAGTATTTCCTCTACCCAAGATGAAAAAACCAACCAGTATAAATGATTTGAAATTAAAAATGTAAATTCAAACCTATAACATTATCCCCATATATGTTCCATATTAACAACAATTGTGTCATGTAATTTACTCTCAATTTTTATATTAAAAATATAATTTTAAAAAATGAGAAAATAGTTTATACAATATAATAATTTTTTACAATTTTGTACATTATTTATTATTTATATTTTAATTATTATTAAATCTTAAATAAAATTTATACACGTTAGTGATAAATGATTTATTGATTATATAAAAGAATTTAGACCAACAATTCATACACATTAAACTTGTAATTAAATCATAATATTTAACCACTTACTTCCAAAATTTTAAAACAAAAATTGTTATAAAATATTATTATATATTTTTATTGGAGTTTATTGCATATTTTACAATTTACCAATTTTTGTGTCATTATACAAATTATAATATTTGTATGAAATAGTATTATATGAAAATAAAATGAATGACTTTTGTGCTTTCTATTGTTAAATGAATAAATATAGTTATGAGTAAATCTTGCATAATTAGTATTAATAATTTAATTACATTCTAACTGCATAGGATAATTAAATCATATTTTTCTTGTTATTATTTAATAACATATTAAGTAAATGGTATTGATAATAACATTGTGAATTTATCAATACTATTAAAATTGATGTTACTCAAGTACCTAATTTTTTTATTTTTGTTCAAGTACATGGCAAACAGCAATAGTGACTAATTGGCCAACGTTTAAATGGGGAAGACGTCAATGCTATTAAGCCACATCATCGTACTACACAGATGCACGTGTTGATCACAGCCTGAGGTCCCGCCACATTATATCATCGTTGTCATCATGAAATAATAATAATCTCTCATAAGTTTTTGTTTCCATTTTTTCAATTCCATATTTTTTATGTTTTAATTTTTTAATGTTCTATAAGTTAAATATGTATATGTATATATTTATATTTTAATTTTTTAAAATACATTTATTAATTAATTTTTAGCTAATATTTCTCTCTTTTTTAATTTGATTTTCAATGTTGATTAACCTTGAAGTATGTTTTTGGAAAAGATTACTTTCACTCCTAAGATTTTGGATTTTTCTCAACTTTTCAAAAACTACCCAAGCCTTTTCTTCCCATTTTCAGTGCCCATTTATTCATGCTGAGGCAAACACATCAATATTGGGTCCGACCTATGAAATCATATAGCATTTGCTTTGGATACTAGACTAGATTGTGCAGAGAATTAGTGACCTTTTCTATTTCTAGTTTCATCTGCCCTTCATTTTAGCGAAAAAGATAAAAAGGTGGTGACAAAATGACATCCACATCACCCTCATCCAACATTAAACTTTCTCAAGTCACTGTTATTATTATTATTATTATTATTACTATTTATCATAATTTTGAAGGGCACTTTCAGTAGCTTGAAAATAATTCTTCAAACGAAAATTTCCTACTATTATCAATTTATCATAGCGTTTTATTGCGAAGAATGATTACTTCATTTGTTAAGATCTCACTTGATATATTATAAGCAGGTATTTGTAAATGTCACTGTCAATATTAAGATTTTGTACTTGGCTCAAGCAAATATTTTACTCATGCAAATAATTTGTATTTGACAGTTATTTTTCGTGTATTAGGCATGCACCTTTTACGCCTTTTTAATACATTTTTATTTATCAAAAATATATATTAAGATTTGGTTAATGAAGACAATCATAAAATTATGAGGTATATTTAATCCTAATGAATTTATAAGATTTAACTCATCTATATTTCAGTGTTTATTATATTAAATAAATAGTTATCGCATTTTATTACTCAATTTGGGAGTGTCATGTGCCACTTAATATATACAAGGGTATTCATATATAGTCCCCATATGGGATCAAATGTGGATATGATAGAACATTACGTAAAAATTGTCTATTAGCGTAGTCGGAATTAACTGTTGATCAGACTACCTTTAAATATGAATATGATCCTAAACCGAGACTAACCCTAGTGTGTAAATATTGATTAGGTTAATGTTTAAATCTAAATATGTCCCTAAACCTAATTAAATATAATATGTTTCTTTTTTAGGAAAAAAATTTTCATTATTATTTATTAGTATATAATTTGACATATAAAATGATATATGTTGATATGTTGTAAATCAATAATATATATATAAGATAAAAGTATTATTAGAGAAATAATGACATATGAAATGATTCCAAAATATAAACATATGTCATTTTATATGTCAACAAGTACCTTAAATAATTACCTAAAGCAATTAAATAAACATAATTGAAAATATGAAATTATATTTATAGATAGGTTATTGCAATCAGATGTACTGTACTTTAGGTCAAAGAGATATAATGACTTTATACACTTGAACAAATATGTATAAACATAAGTAATGGATGAACATGAGATATGTTAAATCCAACTATTTGTGGACCTAATTCTGAACAAGTCAAACTAGATAAGTAAGTAGGATCTTGCTTAACACGTGGATAGAATGATGCTATGAGATGTAAGGTGGATGAGGATAGTGAAACTTAATGAATACCATCTCAGGAAGCAGCAATGAGGGAGGAAAGTATGAAAAACATTTTTAAAATTACTAACTAATAAATTTTTATAAGACAAATAATTAATTCCCATTATTTTCAAATCTATATATTAATATTATTAATTGTAATGAGTATCTATAAGTAGGGGTGAGCAGGATCCAACTCTACCCACTCACCCAGCACGGCCCGATCATGATTGGGTCCGAATAGGGTCGGGTCTGATTGGGTCTAGGGTCGGGTTCAAAAATAGACTCAGTCAATATTTAGGGTCGGGTAGGGACCAAACATGACCCGACCCGTCCCGTCCTAGGGTTACTCACTCATCATGTTTGTATGTGTTTCTACTTAAATGTGTATATAGTAATGATACCCTTTTGGTCGAAAGTATTATTTATTCTTTAATTTTTTCATAATATATACATGATTAATAATTTATATATACATATATCATTTTATATATCAAACTACATATTCATAATAATAAATAATATTGAGAAGTCTTTATCTAAAATGAGTATGCATTATATTTAATCGGGTCTAGGGTCGAGTCGGGTTTAAATGTTGACCCAGTCGCTATTTAGGGTCGAGTTAACTTCGGTTCTAGGACCTGGTCCGGTTCAAAAAAGTGACCCGACCAATATTTAGGGTCGGGTAAGGACAAGCCTTAACCCGTCTTAATCCGACTCATGCTCACCCTCATCTATAAGTATCAGTAAAGGGGATGATAGTTAATCAATGTAATAATTATCTATTTACTTACATTTTCTACTAATATCTTATTGCCTCTCTAAAATTAATTTTATTATTATCTCTCATATTAAATTTTATACCTTTTATTTTTAATATTTAACTCATATAGTTTTTGTTTAGGAAAATATTAATATAATATCAAAGTTACTGAAATAGAGAAACATGTTGATAGGTAAGTTGATGCATGTAATACCCTGGAAAAATGATTAATAAATAATAATGATAGATTATCTGTTTGGGTGAAATATATGTCTTGTGATATTTTTAAGAACTCTTTTATTAGATAAATTATTTATTAGTAGTGATTTTTTATAATGATGTTGATAGAACAGATAAATTGATTGAATGAAATATTAGTTTATTCTTAAATATATAAACTGTAAGATAAAAATCATAAAAACAAATAAATAAAAATAATAATTTAGATAAAAATATTAAAGAGAAATTAAGTTAGTATATGAAAAAGAAAAAAAAAGAAAAATTGTTTTAAAATTTAATTATTCTCTAAAACAAGACTTTGTAGCAAGTGAAGATGAAGAGTGGAAAAGATAGGAGAGAAAAGCAAAGAAAAAAAGATTTATCAATAATCTTAAAATATTAAACTCTACGTAAAGAGATAATCGGGATATAATGATGGTGCTATGAGTAATCTGTCATTCATAAAGTGCTATGAGTAATCTGTCATTGATAAATGCTATGAGTATGAATCACATTAACTATGGTACACTAAGGCCAATTATAGTAAAAACATTAATATAATTATTCAAGATTCTATATATTCATCTTTATATTAAATTTAATTTCACCTTTTGAGTGGCTATATGATGATTGTGGATATGATCAATCATCTAATGATATTCATTATTTATTACTAAGAGAGTTTATGACTTAATTATGTTGATTGTTTAGAAGATATGTTTATTGGACTTTACATAAATAACAAATTTTCAGTCGCATGAAGATATGATTACTACCGGAAATAAAGTAAAACATTGTTATGAACTTGGGGCAACAAGTGTGGGACAACAACCTGCTGCAAATGTGTTAGATGCAAACTTTTGATCGTGAATTAGGATTTAAAGCAATTAATGTCATATATGCAAATTAAATGGATTATTAATGTATAATTTTTAATTTATTCTAATTAATCAAATATAGGTTATAAGTTATCAATTATTAGTTATATTATAAGATAATATATTACTATTAAAATCTTAAATATTCGTGATATATTTTGAAAGTTTTCTAGTATGTTTGATTTTTCTAACATTTTTAGGTAATGTGTTTATGGATACTCAATTTAAACTCACTTGGAGACCCATGGTTATGCAGTCACACTTTACATGTTTCAAAATTATTGTAGAGAATTTATATTAAGTTTAGGGGAGTTATGAACTTTGTTGGCCCCCATTTAATTTAGTGTTCATTATTATTTTAAAAGTAATGTATTTTAATATTTATAAGATTTAATGTATAATGAGGTGTTAAGAGATATCGTAGTTTATTATTAGAGACATTTCAAGACTTATATATTTTTAATTCCACAATATATACTCTATTACAAAAATTAAGGTATTACATTATCATAGAAATTCAATTCATTTCAGATTGTGCTCATTTACTCAACACAAGTTAAAGTTTGAAAATCAGTTTATAAAAATTAATATTTATACATACACTTTTACTAAAATGGCTGTTAAAAAATAACTATTCCTTAAATTTACAATTTTATAAAACATGTACTTAACGAATGTTGTGAGGATTGGACCAGTAGTCTGATCGATCTGACCTCTGATCGGACTTGAAAACAACATTAATTTATAGCTTAATCAAATGAGAAGTTGGACATTTTTAACATGGAAAATTTCAATCTGTTCGTGTTAAACATGGTTAAATCAGAAAATATCATAAAGTGAAAAATAAATATTACTCTAATATTTTGTTTTATTCTAGTCCTAAAAAATATGAAAAAATATTACTTCATTATAATTATACATAATTGTTAATTATATAAAATTTTGAATTTAACATTTACTCGAACAATAGGGAAAAAATAGTGTAAAAAAGAAGGCATCAATAACTGAAGTGAAGAAAACTTTCATGATTTATTAGTTGAAACATGTACGAACGGTTGTTTGTCTTAACCTTTCTCCTCTCAATGTCTTAATAGCTAAAACTAAAAAGCTATAAAGAGGGAACGGGTGAAGTTCCAAGATGAGTTAATTAAAATCCTCGTGAGCAAAAGTTCCATTTAATTAAGAGATAGAATCTCTCATTAATTGATAGCGATGGGTCAATCCTTCATTGCACGTACGCAGAAAGTTAAAGAGAACAAACAGTTTGTGCTAGTGAGAGAAACTAAAGAGTCATTAACTCATCATAAACAAATCAATTCCATTCCGCCATAATCTCATTTTATATTTCCCATTTTTCAGGTGGGACATACCGTATTGTAGCAGGACTCGTTAATAGAGGAAAAAAATACTATATAAGTAAAATGAAATTTTAATTATATTTTTATATTTATATTTAAAATGGTATTTTTATTCTTAAAACTAAATATAAAAATAGTATTTGTCTAGATATACAACATTTTCTCTAGGGACTACCGGACTATAAAGTATAGTTAAAGATGCATCTTCAAAATTTAAATAAATCAAATTAAAATAAGAGAAAAATGTATGTACTAATTTAATCATAAAAAATGTATATAATATTATTGTATTATCCATCATTTATATTTAATCACCATTGACTTAAAAAAATAATTTAAATGAATTATGAATGATGTAATGAATGTGTTAAAATAAAAAAACTAAACATGACAAATTTCAAAATAATATATACAATATTTATTAATAAAAATATATTTTTATTAAAATTCTTAATATATGTCTATAAAAAAACTATTTTTCTCAACCCCTTTATGTACACTCGGGTGAGGAACTTGTAGAGACATTGGTTAAAGATAGTAGCGTAGCACATTTACAATATTATTTTTATAGTATGTTTTGTGAGACTAATTTCTTGGGTTCAATTAAGTGCCTAACCAAAAATCCTATCTAATTGATCTTCCCTTGAGTTTAATGATCAACACTTATAACTAGGCATAGCAATAGCAATAGGCATGTGTAGTAACTATCTCTTACCTATTCTACACACAAAAAATATTATTTATATCTGTACATGTATTTGCTTGCAGGTTTTAACGAGTACCTATTGAACAACTGGTCTATGGATGGATATCTGTAGGGGCTTTAAAAATTGAAAATAACTTTTTATAATAGATTTTTTTGTCACTTTATGCGTGAATTACTTGTTAATCGCAAAAGGACAACAAAAACAATATTGCTTCTATAGAATGTGCAATGTGAACCACCAAATTAAACCACATAAATTTAAAAAAATAGTGGAGTAATGTCATATATTGTGGGTAATTGTGAAACCTTTGTCCGCCCAATAAAGATAGTAATGGGAACTGAACTCGTGGATATTCGTCCGAACCTGATCCGAATGTAACGGGTTAAACCCATTATCACTAAGTTTGAGTTTGGGTTCTACCCAATGTTAATTTTCGGGTTTGGGATTGATATATGTGATACCCTACCCCGAACCCACTCTGAACCCGTCCCCGTCAATATATGGAAATTAAATAGATAAATATACTTAATTATTTAGAAATATCTTCTCTAACCCTAGTTTTTATAGAATTAGAAACTATAGAAAGTGGAAAGAGTGAGTCGTTTAGCCTTTGAACACACATCTTCTTCATTTCTTCTTCACCATCTTCAAAGTTCAAACAGTAAGAGGAACTACAATGGCATCTCCGAACAGCCAAAGGAACACACCATCAAAGTTCAAATTTCATCTTCTTCGGTCGTCGTCTTCTTCTTCTTCTTCTTCTCCAATTGCCTTATTTCTTCATCTTCAAAAGGAAATAACAAGGTGAGTTCTCATCTTTCATTTCTTCCTCTTTGGCCTCTGTTATGTCTTCTTCATCTTGCCCGAGATCAATTTTTTCCTATTGAAATCCAAATACTCATTGAAGGGGCAACAACATTGTTAGTGTTGGTGCAGCGGAAGCGATCGTTGCGCAACGTTGGCCACAAGCAATTAAATAAAGCATAGAATAAATATAAGAGAAGAAGACAATAGAATTGGTTAACGAGGTTCGTCCAATTGTGCCTACGTCTCCGGGAGCGCTGAGCGGCTACCAAGATAAGATATTATTAGAGAATAAAGATTATAAACCCTAGCACACCCATGGGCCCACCTACCCATGAGGTGTTTCCTGTTTGGTGCTTATATTTGATGCACATTACAACAAGGGACCTGAGTCCAATATATGACATTGACTCTATTCTAATGCTAGGCAATGTGGGACTTCACAATAACACATTTCAAGCATCCCCAACAATCTCCACCTTGATTGAAATAGATGAATATCTCGCTACTTAGGAAATCTACACAAGAATCTCCACCTTAACGAATATATGACTTCACCTTGTTCAATGTCTCATTCTCTTTAACTGATCCCCTACAGTATAGACCTTCATAGTATCCTTGACGATGTTACCAAGAGCCTAGCTCTCCAAACTTGTAGTGCAGCTTCTCGTACCGCCATCAAATGGAACATGTTGCCTAGCCACCTATTGCTAGGAAGTCTTTTGATATATTGGAACATCTACACAAAAGTTCACCAACAATCGTCCTTTTCAATGCTCAGTCAAACTGAACCTTGAAGCTTCCTTGGAAAGCCTCAACCGCTACCACCATTGTCTACTCCGACAATTCTAGTTCAAAAGAACTATCATACTCCACTATAAAGAGTATACCCACAACACACACACCTTGCGTCAATGTTAAGTAATGTTTATGTCACATCCTTGCATTCAAGCCAATGCCCATGTCACACCCATGCATCTCTACCAATGCTCGTGTTACAACTTGCATCAAAGCCAATGCCTATGTCACACCCTACATCAAAGTCAGTCAGTGCCTCTGTGTTTTTGTGGATCTGCTAACAATTAACATCCTTCACTATGACATCTCAGACACGCCATTAGGATATTCCACTTCTCATCTCAAATGAGAACATTCTCTCAACATCTAGAGAGATATCGTCAGCATCTGTCTCTGGGTCAAACTCAACACATGAGTCCCTATCTCCATCTTGATCCTGACCTAATCCGTGAACTTATGGGGTTCTGGATCAACACATACATCGCCCACACTACAGTTCCGCCATGTTTCCTTCTCCTTCAACTCATCTACTCTATCTTTGTCATTACCTTTTGACACACACACCTTGTCTAGCCATCACACCTTCACCCTCTTTAGCCATTATCTGACGTCTAGGTTAAGAGCCATATACCAATTGGCTCTGATACCAGCTGTCGGTTCCTGCAACCTTCTCCTTCAACTCTTCCCAATCCAGTTGATCCAAACCATCTGGTTTAGTCTCACGCAATACCTTTAATAGATCTTGTTTAGCCAACACATCCTTAACCCTCCTTTGCCACAATCCAAAATTACTAATTCCATCGAACTTCCCCGCCTCGAATTTGGCACCTAAGTTAAGAGCCATCTGATACCAATTGTTGGTGCAATGGAAACGATCATTGCGCAGCGTTGGCCACAAACAATCAAATAAAGTGCGTAGAATAAATATAAGAGAAGAAGACAAGAGAATTTGTTAACGGAGTTCGACCAATTGTGCCTACATCTCCGAGAGTGCTAAGGGACTACAAGATATTATTAGAGAATAAGGATTACAAACCCTAGCACACCCATGGGCCCATCTGCCCATGATGTGTTTCTATTTGGTGCTTATATATGGTGCACATTACAACAAGGGACCTGAGTCTAATATATGACATTGATATCCTACTCTATTCTAATGCTAGGCAACGTGAGACTTCACAATAACATATTTCAAGCATCTCCAACAGTTAGGAAATAACAACTTTGATATGTCTTCTTCATTTGTGCCTCTATTCTTGATTTTTGCTCTTTTTTTTTGCATTTTGTTATTATTTTTCGGGTTTGGATTACCCGAAACCCGACGGGTTCAGGGATGGTATTGTTAATTTCAACCCGAATTTGATCTACCCCATTGCCATTCCTACTGCCCGAATATATTATAAGCAATTTGAAAAATCCATTTTCAAAACATAAAAACTCTGTTTTTAAAACTTATGAATACATGTTTGTGGCATGTACCTACATAGATTTTACCTGCTAGTATTCACGAGTCAGTTTTTTTGTCATGTCTACTTATAAACTCATTTTTAAGAGAATCAAATGGGGATGACAATCAAAACTGAACTATTTGGTACTCATCTGAACCCAACCCAAATTTAATGGAGTAAAGTTGTTATAACTGGGTTTAGATTTTATGCAATGCTAATTTTCGAATTTGAGTTCGGGTTTGGTACATGTGGTACACTATCATGAATTGAATAAATAAATGTATAAAATCTAAAAAACTCTCAAGTCTCATATAGAAGAGTTTTGGAAAAAATAACTTTCAAGTCTCGCATTGGAGAGATGAGGAACTTGGAAAAATCCATTGTTATAAATAGAGGCATTCTCCCCACATTATAACTCGTCCCAAGTTGAATGTGTTTTCATTCAACTTTTTTGCCTCCTCATATTTTCTACCGATGCATTTCCGGCAAACTTCTTCCCTTTCTTTCCGTGGTACTGAGAATTGGCACAAACAGCCAAATTGTAGGAATTTCGATAAGTAACATTGATAGTCAATATTGAGGGAAAAGAATTGACACATGTAGTCATATTGTGGGCATTTCGAGAAAGAACAGCGGTAGTGAGTATTGAGGGAAAAGAAATGACACATGTAGCCATATTGTGGGCATTTCAAAAACTGACATTGGTAGTCAATATTGTGGGAAAAGAATTGGCACGTGTATCCATATTGTGGTGGGTATATTCGAGATTGGTTCTTACAGTGTAGTAAGAATTCGATAATAGAGATCTAAGATGTTTTATCATGAGGACGACATGGTTGATAGTCTGCTTGCACATTTTAGGCAGTGCCACGAAACATCTTAAAGAAAGCGACATGGTCGTGACTCAACCAGTAAGTATTATTTCGTGTCATTTAGAATTATTGCATGCTACAGTAACAATAATAAATATACATAAATGTCTTCTCTATCCCTTAATTTGTAATTACAAAATTAGAAACTTTTTACTAAGTCATCTGAGCGTTACTCCATCTTCTTCTTCATTTCTTCTTCGATCAGACAAGGGAACTCCATCTTCTTCTTCGTGTTTATTGCCTTACGATTTAATCAGTACAACAATCACGTATTAATTATTATTTTTCAGGTTTCCATCGATTTCAGGTGACCAGAAACCTGATCTGTTCGGAGATAATATTGTTAATTTTAACCCCATTGAGTTTATATTTTGGATTTTGGATTTGGGGTTAGATAAGCACAAACTCAACTTCAATCTATCTCGTTGTCGTTCATGGAATCAAACACCTTTCACTATGATCCATAAATATTGATATATAATATATTTTGAATACAAGGTAGAGTTTACTTTTTCAATCCGTGTATCAGTTTATGAGTTTTTTTTAACGCATGCAAGTGTATAGGATAAAGAAACAAAGGAAATATTTTTTTTATTAAAAATGATAGCCACTTTCTATAATAACTGTTGATTTAGAGAATAAAAATTTGTTTCAAAATATACACCGACTTGTAATTTTAAGAGGGTATCTATAAAATGATTATTTTCAATAATACCTTTATGGAAAGAGTAAATGGTGATATATAAGAATAAAACTTAAGGTATAAAATATGAAATTTATTACTTTGGAAATTGAAATCTTTAAACAAAACTAATTGCATTCCGTAACATGTGTCTGTCTTTTCTATAAGTACTGAACCTACTAAACATGTTACTTCAAGAAGAAAATTTTCCTTAAACTGCCAGGGATTTCAATTAAGCCAGAATTATAAAAAAAAATTGGATTGAAAAGACATATTTAACAATTTAAATATACATTTATTAATTTAACAAATATATGAGTTCAATATAATTTCTAAATAAGAATTTTAACATTTTTATACATGAACTTTTGCTTTGCTTATTGCATGTACTTGCAACGTATATTAGAAAAATCTTTTAATTACTTTATTCTTTTTTGTATTGGGTATCTTCTCGTACCTTGGTAAAAAATTAATTTTTTTTGAGGTGGATGACTATCATTTCTAACAAATCTTGCTCATATGAACTAAATTATTAACTTCTTAGTCATCCTGAGATTTAGTGAGGTCTTACACCACTAGACTAACATCTTCTTAGTTAGTTTATTTTGATGCATACTATAATTTATTTAGTTCATTAATTAATTAATTAGTTATAGTGAAATGGAATTCTCATTCGTTATTTAGCTGATTATTTTTCTAAATTGAAAATAAACAATCCTTAAAAAAATTGATGCAAAAATAGGTTTATACATTTATATGTAACTGTGAGATATTAACATTGAGATAAATGCATACTGGTGCTAGTTTTGTTTGGGAACTCTGAATCAATTATTATAGTCTATGAAATATGAATAATAAAAAATTTCTAAAAAGAAATTTGTTTGAATAGTCTGTATTTATTTAGTTGATCTGTTGTATACTTGTATCTAAAGAAATTAGTTATCGTTTATGGATTGAAAGTGCATTCTTGGTAGTTTGGTTTTCTTCTATTTTTTTCATAAGATTAGTTTTACATTTATTAGTGAACGTGATTACTATTTGTTATAGTATAATTAAATTTGTTAATAATTAGACCTGTAGTAATTTTTAAAGATTGTAACCGGTGATTCATTTTTTCTTTCAAATGAATTAAGTGTATTTTGGTACGAAATCAATTAATGTAAAATAGTTATATAAAAAGACAATATTTAAAATCTGAAGAGTCTTAAAAAAGGAAATAGACACAAAATACGATCTTTAACAAAGCAATGGGAAACTTAAAATCATAGTTATGAATAAATATTAACATCTATTTAAATTTTTATAACAAAGCGTTACAGTTTATTATATATTTATGAAATTAATAAATGTATCTATTATTTAATATTTTTCTTGTTATATACTTAGGAAAGATAGATTTCATACTTATTGAGATGGTTGGTACCATCATTATTAATATTAAAAAATTATACTTTTCCCCTTCAACCTATGCCTTGAAGATAAAAAAAATACTTTTTATTGGAAAAATATAAAAAAATTTAATTTTATCCATAAATGACTTCTCAGTGTCTACCTGTAAGCTATTCAAATTATTTATGAAGATCTTCCCATTCGAATTTCTCGCATTCTAGAAGTGGTCGATAAGGTTAAAGTTAGACTAGATCATGATAACAAAAATTGTCGTTAGAGATACTAATTAATGGCGAACGTCATGACTAAACTTGGTTCTCACTCTCAGGAAGAGCTCAAGATTTGAAACTCAGTTTTAACTTATTGTCAATTTTATATTCAGTTAGATCTCTCATTATTATCTTAGTTCTTGTTTTTTGTTATTTCTAATGTACCAAAAAATACGTCACTTCCCAATTAAAAATATATATACTTTTAGGTTCTAGAGATAAGAAAAATAATGAGAAAGTAAAAAAAAAAGTGGATAAGAAAGGCATGATTAACTATATGAGAAGGGAGAGTGTAACATGAAGGAGGATAAAAAAAATAATTCATCTCTCAAATCATGTTCTAAACCATATTTTACATCAAGATAATATTTTAAATCAATTAAAAAATTAAATATTTATTATTTTTTCTATTTTGATTCTATTATTATTGATGCGAGACAAAATTTGCAATAATTTTGGATAATATATGATTGTTTAGTGTCACATGCCATGTGAGCACAGCTGTGTCCACCCTTCCAACTTGATAAATACCCTTCTTACCTTCCTTACTCCAACTTTTGACTCTCCTTTTCTTCATCTCAAATCACTCACTCTCTCTCCCCCTTCTCTCTCTCTATAATGGCATAGCTCATACCCTGAACAAACACCATCAAAGGCACCCTCTATTGTTCCCTATTTCACTCTCTTCTCTTTCAAAAAATGAAACCCAAACACACAAAATGTTCCTCTCTATTCCTATTCTTCTCCTTCTTTACTTTCATCCCTCTATCTTCTCCTTCACCTCTTCTCAACTTCAAAGCAACCCTCCCTAACCCATCCATTCTCCCTTCATGGCTCCCAAACAAAAACCCATGTTCATTTAACGGCGTTACTTGCAACAAACAAACAAACCAAATCACCACCTTAGACCTCACTTCCATCCCTCTCACCGTCAACTTCACCGTTATCTCCACTTACCTTCTCACCCTCGACCACCTCCAAATCCTGACCCTCCAATCCATCAATCTAACGGGCCCTATCACCCCTCTCAAAAAATGCTCCACCACTTTAACCACCGTAGATCTCTCCCACAACTCTCTCTCCGGCACCGTTTCCGACGTAACCTCCTTCTCCCACTGCCCCAACCTCCAATCTCTCAACCTCTCTAGCAACCTTCTAGAATATTCCACACGGAAGCAACCACCGTGGACCCTCAACGTTAAACTCCTCGACCTCTCTCACAACAAAATTTCCGGTCCTGATTTTCTCACGTGGATCTTAACCCGTGGCTGCCACGAGCTAAACCAACTTCATCTCCAAGGTAACAAGTTAACCGGACTAACCGACTTCTCCGGTTGCACTACCTTAGAGAAGTTAGACCTTTCCGGTAACAATTTCTCTGTTTCAATTCCTTCTTTTGGTGAATGCATTTCTCTAAAGTTTCTTGACCTCTCTTCTAACAAATATTCTGGCGACATTTCACAAACACTCTCCAATTGCAATCAACTTATTCATCTTAATGTTTCAAGTAACCAGTTCTTTGGTCCGGTTCCGGTTTTTCCCTATGGTTCTTCTCTTAAGTTTCTCTACCTTGACAATAATCACTTTTTCGGCGAAATTCCGGTTCAAATTGCTACAAACCTATGCTTCACGCTTGTCGAAGTCAATCTCTCCCTTAACAACATATCTGGTACTGTCCCGGACGCATTCACTGCCTGCTCTTCGCTCCAATTGTTGGATATCTCCCGGAATAAGTTAACTGGAGAGTTGCCGATTTCGGTTTTCGTGAAAATGAGCAGCCTTAAACAGCTTGTTCTGGCCTTCAATGAATTCAACGGGTCACTCCCTGAGTCGTTTTCGGAGATGGTGGGTTTGGAATCGTTGGATCTGAGTGCTAATAGCTTGTTTGGTTCGATTCCGAAAGGACTTTGTCAAGATCCTAAGAACAGTTTGAAGGAGCTTTACTTGCAGAATAACCACTTTTCTGGTTCTATTCCATCAACATTAAGCAACTGTTCGAACCTCGTGACTTTGGATTTGAGCTTCAATTACCTCTCGGGCACTATCCCTGCGAGTTTAGGGTTTCTTTCGAAACTTTGTGATTTGATATTGTGGCTCAACCAACTTGACGGTGAGATACCAGAAGAACTGAAGTACATCACAACACTGGAGAATTTGATCCTGGACTTTAATTTCTTGACTGGGAACATTCCTTCTGGGTTAAGCAATTGCACCAACTTGAATTGGATCTCACTGTCGAATAATAGGCTCAGTGGCGAAATTCCTGCCTGGATTGGGAAGTTATCAAATCTCGCGATTTTGAAGCTGAGTAATAACTCGTTCACTGGCCGGATTCCACCTGAGCTTGGAGATTGCAAGAGCTTGATATGGTTGGATCTGAATACTAATGCACTTACCGGGCCGATACCACTGGAGCTGTTTAAGCAATCAGGGAAAATCACATTGCATTTCATAATTGGGAAGACTTATGCTTACATAAAGAATGATGGGAGCAAGGAGTGTCATGGTGCAGGGAACTTGCTAGAGTCTGCAGGGATCAATCAGCCGCAGTTGAGCCGGATTTCAGTTTTGAAACGGAACTCTTGCAATTTCACTAGGGTTTATGGAGGTAAGGTGCAGCCAATATTTAACCGAAATGGTTCTATGATCTTTTTGGATATTTCATATAATATGTTGTCTGGTAGTATTCCTAAGGAAATTGGGGCGATGTCCTATTTGACAATCTTGAATTTGGGTCACAATTACATATCTGGGAGCATTCCGGAAGAGCTTGGGAAAGTGAAAACCCTCAACATTCTTGATCTGTCTCACAATAGGCTTGGAGGGAAGATTCCACCAACCTTGACAAGGCTTTCCTTGCTCACAGAAATTGATTTTTCAAACAATAATCTGACTGGGCTGATTCCTGAATCCGGCCAATTCGATACTTTTCCAGCAGACAAGTTTATGAATAATTCTGGTCTGTGTGGAGTTCCTCTTAATAATGAATGTGGGAAAGACCCAGGACCCAGTGCAGGTGGCCGACATCATTCGTCTGAGAGGAGACGGGCATCTCTTGTAGGGAGCGTGGCCATGGGTTTGTTGTTCTCACTCTTCTGCATCTTTGGTTTGATTTTAGTTGCCATTGAGACGAAGAAAAGGAGGAAGAAGAAGGAAGCTGCGCTCGATGTTTACATTGATGGTAATTCTCATTCGGGTAATGCCAATTCTCTCTGGAAATTTACCAGTGCCCGTGAAGCGCTTAGCATAAGCCTTGCAACATTTGAGAAGCCCCTGAGGAAGCTTACTTTTGCAGATCTTCTTGAAGCTACCAATGGCTTTCACAATGACAGCCTTATTGGTTCCGGCGGTTTTGGGGATGTGTACAAGGCTCAGTTGAAGGACGGTAGTATTGTGGCCATAAAAAAACTGATACATATAAGTGGACAAGGGGACAGGGAGTTCACTGCTGAAATGGAAACCATTGGGAAAATCAAGCATAGGAACCTTGTTCCTCTTCTGGGCTATTGTAAGGTTGGAGAAGAAAGACTCTTGGTTTATGAGTACATGAAATATGGGAGTCTAGATGATGTTCTTCATGACCCGAAGAAAGTCGGGATCAAGCTGAACTGGGCAGCGAGGAGGAAGATTGCCATTGGATCTGCCAGGGGATTGGCTTTTCTTCACCACAATTGCAACCCTCACATCATTCACAGAGACATGAAATCAAGCAATGTGTTGCTTGATGAGAACTTGGAAGCAAGAGTCTCTGATTTCGGAATGGCTAGGCATATGAGTGCTATGGATACCCATTTGAGTGTCAGCACACTAGCAGGCACCCCCGGCTATGTTCCTCCTGAATACTATCAAAGCTTTAGATGCTCCACTAAAGGTGATGTTTATAGCTATGGTGTTGTTTTGTTGGAGTTGCTCACTGGGAGAAAGCCAACTGATTCAGCAGATTTTGGTGATAACAATCTTGTGGGGTGGGTGAAGCAACATGCCAAACTCAGGATAAGTGATGTTTTTGACCCAGAGCTGATGAAGGAAGACCCCAACCTAGAGATTGAGCTTTTGCAGCACTTAAAGGTTGCTAGTGCTTGTTTGGATGATAGACCGTGGCGGCGACCAACGATGATTCAAGTCATGGCAATGTTCAAGGAAATCCAAGCTGGGTCAGGGATTGATTCACAGTCTACCGTAGCCACCGAAGATGGAGGTTTAAATGCTATTGAATTGGTTGAAATGAGCATTAAAGAAGACCCTGAGTTAAGCAAGCAGTAGGCAGCAAATTTTGGAAACTTCAAGAGGATTCATTGGAAAAGGAGAAAAAGAAAGGAGGACATGCCCTTTTCGGCTCCCTCAGTTTTTTCCTCCTCTTTTATCACTTTCAGATTAGTTTCAGATAAGAGGAAACAGATAAATTGGTATTGGCTGGGTATATGATGTATGTAGTAGTCTTGTTGCTTTTATACATAAACACCTGTTTTTTGTTAAACTTGTATATAAACAGCTTAAGTTTTATGTTTTTCCCTAGATTTTCCAAAAGTACTTTTCTTTCAGATATGATCAGTCTCTGAAAGGTTATGTTGAGTGACGGTGACTAAGTGGATGATCTTTTGTCCCTTTCCATAGATGCGTTTTCCCTATTTGATCAACCACAACTTCTGGTCTTGTTTGCTATATAATTTGTGATAACATGTCTATAAGTGCATGCTTGAAAATAATCACTTTTTATCCAAAAAATCTCTCAAAAGAAGCTTTGATTTATAAACAATTTTTTAGTCTCAATAAGTTAATTCAAATACACACATAACTGTAACATCAATTTTCTTGATTTGATGAAGTTATTCAATCTCCTATCTCCTCATGTTGTTCTGAGCCTTCTGACCCTTCTTGTTTTGTTCGCTAGTTTAAGAGCTGTATGTGGAAAAGTATCACTGTACTGAAGGTACTTTTCTTCAGTTGGCTCAATAATTTGGCCTAATTGAGTACACATTTCAGGAGTCAATAATAGGTATCCGTATTTATCAGCTATAGCTTTCACATTTATTTTTCTTATGCAGTTATAAACAAAAGGAACAGATAATCCACTTGAATTTTCTCATCTAGTTTTCACCATCTGTCTTTCTGTTTAGTGTGCACGCTTCTTGCATCAATCTCAACTTAAATGCTTAATCATTCCCCTCTTTGCAAGTTGAAAGGAAATTGCATAAAAAAAATTAAAAAGTAAACATTATGGGTGGTGGGGATGCAATTAGAACTAAGACTGTGAAAAAAGAATTCGGCACAACCCTCCTGTATTGGAAAGTAAGGGGAAAGATGATTTTTAAAAATATGTAAAAATCTAAATTCTTAAATATTTGTTTGTGTTCTATGTCAACATCTCTATCTACTATTAGACCCTTCAATATTGGAAATAATTTGAACTTGTGAAAAAGATTAGTGTATGATAAGAGCCAAATTTTAGTTATCAAAAGATGAAACTATAACAGGATGGACCAAACCTTGACCTATAAAAACTGGCACTTAATGCAATTATTATCATAGGATTTAAGGTTGATTAATAATAGTTCGGGCCATAAATAACACTTAAATAAGATTGGTTGGACCATTTTGACTCAAAGTACCCCAATCTCATAATTGGTAACCTTTTACATAGGAAACTAGTACTACAATTTCTCATAATTATCATCAATCTTCAACTCATGAGTGATTTGTTCATATCTGATTAAAGAAACAAAGAGTAAATGAATTAATAAATTTTGTCTGTTCTCCATGGATGTCGTGGTTTGCACGTGATCTGAATCATAGTATAATAAATTATTACTATCTCTAGGACTGGCACAATGTGCTTCTCTAGAAGTGGCTACCTATTTGTAGACCTAAAGCCAGAACACATGGATACATATAAAGAAACATTAAAGAATTGAATCCCATTAGACAAAGACAAAGCTTTAAAATAAATTACTTACTAATAACTGGGGTTTGATGTAAAATTTATTAAACTCACTATATATGCACTTTAACTTTTGCTTATGTCCCCTTGTGGGATAAAAGAGATTTGGATGTGATCGAGAACGTTTTCAAGGGGATTACAAGCCAACCTAAGTGTTTATCTAACTAAAAGTAAATTCATAGTCTAGTTTGATTAGGAGGAATTTTCAGGGATTGTAAGCTCATTTATGAAGCCCCTTAAAATGACTTATACCTTTATCTTATCATATCCTTCTTTCTATGAGATCATTTTATTATTTCTCAGTAGGTTTTACGAAACAAGTTAGCTTATACAATTAGTCTTGGTGCTTGTTTAGTATAGATTGAAGTTTGTAATTTTTGCTTAATTTTTTAAAGATAAACTTAAAGTTAGAGTACAAATATGTTTGACAACTCACCTATATAATAAACTTAACTTTTATTTATGAAAAGACAAGTAAAGTAAAGTGCTTTTTTTTATAGGATTGCATATTTTTTCCTACCAATTTTACTTCTCATTTTATCCATTAAATTTCAATAACACTTTCATTTTTAGATTGATTTCTCATTGGATTGTTTATTTAATCATTTGTGCCTTATTTATTTTGTGGATTGTCTAATTCAAATTTAGTACTTTTATTTATATTGATTTTTATTTTCATTTTTAGGCTTGCCACCAGTATTAAAAGTTAAAAAGTTTAGAGTAAATTATTGTGATATCCTCTGAGTTTTAGTGAAATTATACAAACCATCTCTAATTTTTCTACACCTACACAAATCCCCTAGATTTTATACTTTTATACCACTGATCACCCCTGCATGAGAAATAAGTGTAATCTTTTAAACAAAAAATATGATAAATTCAATTAAGTTAAATAAAACATGATATATTATGTAGACAAGTACAAATAATATACAAATCAATGTATCTTCATTATTTTTTGTTACAAAATGCATCAACAATTCTACAGAGATATTGTCTAAATCACTCTTATATTATATCGTAACGAACCAAAATAATAAAGAAGTATTATCTCATATATTATTTGGATTTGTGTCCACAATATACCATGTTTTGTTTAACTTAATTACATTTATCACATTTTTTGTTTCAAAGGTTACACTTATTTCTCGTGTAGAGGTGGTCGGTGTAATGAAAGTATAAAAAATAGGTGTCTTTGTATGTGTAAAAAATAGGTTACACTTATACTTTGTCATTTTACTCTATCAAAACTAATGTTCAATCACACTTCATGTCAGTTGGCTCACATTTTTATTTTATGGTACTTAGTATAAATAACTTCATATTTTTATTTTATAATTTTTTATCTTCATTAGAATGTCCAATTTTAAGACCAGGTTTAAGGGAACAATAAAGTTATTGCTTAATAACGATGAGATTACGTGTTCAATTCTTTGAAACGATATCTATACTTGTGGGGTGGGGCTGCACATATCATCCTCATTAAGCTCTACTAGTGGGTGTTCGTGTATTAGACCATTTTTTTATTAGAATGTCTAATTTAATGTGAGTGATATGATTTCAACTTACACTTAATGTGGTGTTGTATTACTTAGGACTATATTATTATTTTTTTGTAAAAATTAAAAATTGATAATGACAAAATAAGAAATTACAAATTATTCCATAAGAGTGGTTAATTATGTTTTATATATAACTAGTATGGTGACAGACACTTCTGTCAGCCCACATTTTTATTTTCTGGTGTTGAGTATTTAAGGTTTATACATTTTGGTAAATTATAATATTTTTTGTATTGAATATACTCTATATTGTAATTTTTATTGGATCCACTTTATATTATATTTCTTTGTCTTTATCTTAATTGTGAAATTAAGGTGAAGGGTAATTAATATGTTAGTGGTGGTTACATATGATTATATGGTTTTCTTTTAGAAATTAAAAAGTGCTAAGAGTAAAATAGGAAAAGGAAAATTACACCATAATAGTAAATATACTATGTTTCTATAAAATTGTAGATATAAATATAGATAGATAATTTTATACGTTACCTAAATGAAACATATTAGTTTATATTAAGTTTTTAACTAAAGTACTCAAACATAAATAAATATAAATACATCATAAATGCACATTTTATAATCTTATAATTTATAAACTAAAACAAAAAATATATAATCTACATCCTAACTTTTCACCCTTATGCCCATTAGCCACTTTTTACCAAACAAAACCTTTCAATAAATTTTCTTTTTGGCCGTAAACTCTTTCAGATATGATTATAGGCATATAGGTGGAAATTGGAAAAGAAGAAACGGTAGAACAGGAAGAATCAAACATGGAAATAGGGAGTAATATATTTGTTCTTATTAACACTCCAAATTATATAGAATAATATATGTGTTATTATTAACACTCCAAATTATATATCCACACTCCAAATGTCTATTTATATTTATTGTCAACCAATCATATTAAAAAATTTATTTTATAAAATTATGATTGATTAAGGTAGAAAGTGAATCGACTTTCTAAGGGTGTGAATAGCCATACCTTCCATTCTTTTTAATCATCATTAATTTTTAAGGATAAATAATAAAAATAAATGATGGATAATTTATTACATTTAATTTTTTTTACAAAGACAATATATAAATATTAGACTCTTAATATATATAATATATAATGTTTATATATAATATTTAAATGTGTAGGAGCAAGATCTCATGTATTAAATACTCACCATGATCATCCCCTATCTGTCCTTCAGATTAATATCTTCATCCATTAATGTTGCTTTTGTTTCTTCTATCTTTATAAATTCATTAGTTGCTTTAATTAAATAAAAAATAATTTCAGTCGATATTTTTGGTCGTTTCTTGTTTCATTGTCTGGGTTACAACTCTGAATGAGTTGGAAACACTTTAGTACTATAATCTGTCATTAGATTTAGATAATCACAAGGTTTGTGCCGTTAAGAAAGTACATACGGTGGTACGTACCATTAATTAACTTATTATAATTCATAATATTGTGTATATATTCCCTCACAAATCTTGTATGATTTATTTTCCTTTGTTTTACGACCCTAAAGAAATAAGAGTAAAAGTAAAATAGTTTATGATGGTATTTCCAATGAACATGTTCCTTCACCCAACTACACTAGACAAAAGAAAAATCAATCACTGAAAGAGGTTCCAAAAATTGAAAAATTGACCGTGGGTTCATAATACATACTAGTTCAATGTAATTGAACCATATTCAGTAAGTGTCACAACCATGTACATGCATCTGAACAGTGTGTAATGGGAACTGTTTGACCCAAAACTGTAGTTGTAAATGAAGTCTGCATCAGTAGAGCTGATATAATTACTCAAATTTTAGTAGTATATTAATTTGAATTTATCTACTATATTAAATGAATATCCAATCTATCGAAAACAAATATTCATAAATGATATTTTTTTACTTTTTTATTTTATTTATTATCTCAACTCTCACTTTTTTGTAGTGTCATTACCACTTTAATTTGTGATTAAACTGAGATTAATAGTAGGACATATATAAATACATAACATATATAAATATTTGTTAAAATCTTTATGCATCTAACCTTAATATCATATGCTCGTAGAATATTTTTAAAAAAATAATTTTTTAACTTCATAAAAGCCACTTTTTAAAATCTTTATTGTGACTTTTTAAAATTATGATTTTCTTTAAAAATGTTTTTAATTAAAATTAAAAAATCATTTGATATATATCATGTTTAACCATTTAACCAATTTAAATATATTATATAAATATAAATATTATACGGTAGCCACAAGGGGAGTTCCTCTAATGAACCACTAGTTAAGGAATGATTTTAAGAAGTGTTATATGAACTTAGCTTTCAAAACTTTATACCATAAGCTGTTCAAAGTCCAACAAGGAGTTTTAAGTTTAATTAAGATTAAGATTCGTGTGGTTCGCACATTCCCAGCCAGAGATATCAGAATGACACGCGAGGTTGAGTGACACGTGGGCCAATGGGCCACTTGGTTTTGTCGGAAAAGCAACCCTACAACGTCGTCTTTGCAATATACGATGGCGTGCTTTCGGTCCCGCTTGAATTGACTCGATAGTTTAAAATAAAAATCAGCATGTGATGATTCCTTAAAATGCTCATTAGTTGTTAGATTATGACGTGAGTTAGCATCCTCTTTATCAGTGAAATACAAGTACATCCAAAATAAAAAAGAGATAAAAAGTTAATATAATTTAATACTTTTGTTATTATAATATAATGACGTGACATTTTTATCTATATAAATATTTTATTGGCAGGACTAATTTCTATTCACACTCTTCTGTCACCCATCAATTTATGTCTTTTTCTTTAATTTATAAAATTGTAATTGATTAAAAGAGGTGTCTAAGTGTCAACAGATATTTGAGAGTACTAATAGCATCACTCTTAATTAGAAAAAATATTTAGTGATAATATATGAATTTTATATATTGACATTGCATTATCTATTTTTAATGTTTAATTTTTATTAGTTTTTAAAAAAATAATACAAATAAATAATAGATGATATACTGGTTGTATATAAATTTTTACACTAAAAATATATAAATATAACTCTCTAATTTATTTGCATACTATTTATCTATGACGTGTTCTCGTTAATTAGAAATATGTGGATGAGTCACAAGACATTAAATGTAAGTGTACAGGTTTTAAATTGGAAAGTGTGTTAAGATTTTTTTCACTTTTCTCTACATATATTGGTAAGTCCACTTATGAGTCTCCAATAAGACAAAATAAATAAATATTTTATATAATAATTTTGTGAACCAATCTAAAAGTAAATGATCATATTGAAAGTGTATTATGCTTACTTAGGAGGTTAGGTATTTGAATCTTTCAATTGAGATAAAGAGAATGTTATGTTAACCATCATCCTTATTTAAAGGTTAGTCTTATAATCAAGTTGTACATTGCACCACCAAAAAAGAAGAAGAGTAAAACTAATTATATTAGACTTTTTATTATAAGAAAGGTTAATATTAGACTTTTTATTATAAGAAATGTTAATATGTTAATATTTTTGTGGTAGGTATAAATTAAACACTCTAACCTCCTTATCACTTTACTCTATAAGCTCTTCACCCTTATCACTTGAAAACTTCATTACTCTAAAAAACTATATTATAGTTACAAATATATTATAATATAATTAATTGATAATTTACTTTACACCAATTGTATATCAAAATTAAATTAGGAAATTTGTTTAATTTTTTCAATAATAAGGTTGCAAAGTCTTACATATTGATATAAGAATTTATCACAAAATTCAAATTAAAAATGTTGTTAGAAATGATAAATGACTTTTTCTTTATGAAACAAAAGTGTTATTTCAGTCGCCGATCTTAATTTATTTTCTCAATTTGTTTTTTAACTTTATTTTTAATAACTAAGTCTATCTAATTTTGTTTTCGCTCTCACGTTAGTCATTCTCTTAATTAGTTTTTTTTATATCGTCAACAATGTCCATTATTTTGCCGATATGACCTCAAAACAAACATCGTTTACACTTCTTTATCATTAAAATAACGACATTTTGTGTCCTTTTCTCCATGGCATCATGCTTTAATTTAAAAGACGTTTTTTTTACTGTAAGTTGTTCCAATTCCTCCAAGCTCGTGAAGATTGTTATTTTAGAGGGAGTAGAACGATGGACCTATTAAGGGTTTTGGGACAACGTATGATAGCAGATCTACAAGAGGACCTATGATAGTGTTGCAAAGAAGAAGACTTAGATCTGTGGAGAGGAAGATGCATAATGACGTCTTTGAGCCAAAACTAGCGATACAAATTACAAAATTGAATAACGAAAGAGCTAATATGAGAGCGTAATCAAAATTGTGAAGAAAAAATGATGATCAAATTGAGAAAGTAAATTAAGTTGAAAGACCAAAATAGTAATTTTGCCTATTTTTAAAATATTGATTCAATATAGTTTGTATATAATTGAATTTCTTAAACATGATATTAAATGCTCAATTTGTATAGAAAAGATATATGCTATCTTATTATTAATGAAATGAGCCGATGAAATTACTTAACTACACACTCTATAATTTTTGACATTTGGTAAATCAACAAAAGAAAATGTATGCCAAATGATGTGCAATAAAAGAAAATTGTTACATTTCAGAATTTTATTATGCCTTTGTTACATAATTTTAAAGATATCCGTTATTTATCATATGCACGTTATGTACACAATAATAACAAACATGAAAGTAATGCATTTAATTTTTAATCATTACTTTTGATTTGTTAATGTTAGGAAATTTTCCAAATAATGAATTTGTAACATTATGGTTGATTGAAGGTGTATGGGTTATAAAAAAAAGTGCATATCAATGAATTTTCTGTAAAGTGTATATGAATGAAATTTTAATAACCATGTTGAATGAAATATCCCGATTGGACGCAGGTGACATCATCACTAGATAGATTTCTTTCTTCAACTTTAGTTTCTAATTTTTCTATCAATATTGATATAGATGATCCAATTTTCCAGAAATGAACTCCAACATGAAGGTTCTAGACAAGGCAATTGGGGATCACAAACTGATGAATTTGCCTAGTATGCAATTGTATGCTTAATAATTCTAATGAGTTCAATAACATTGTCTACCTTAATATCATTTCTTAAACTTAGTGTTAGTTCAATGATACTTTCAGTGCAGTTTCACTCATTTGTTTAAGATCTTTCATGATGTAGGAATCCAAACCTTTGGATTTTTTTTTTTGCTTATCAAAAGATAAGATACTTCATTAAGACAATACAATGGGTGTTGATCCAAAACAAACAGGACAACTCATAGCAATTTCCTTAGGGTGGTTGCTTTTTGATGATCGTTTCTTGGTTGGTGTATTTGATATGTGTCATGGTTTGTATTGAATAATAATGCAGCGTAATTGTATATGTATTTTGTGTATATTGTTTAAGAGGTGGTTAAGATATGAAGAAGGATGACAGCACAAACAAGAGTTTGATAAGTCAAGATGAAGTTCGCCACAAGAAATGACTCTTGATAAGAACAAACGCGCCACAATCAATGGTGAATTGTTTGATAAGCCATGGTGTAGTTCCGCTTAAGAACTCTGAGGTTCTTGATAAAAATAAGAGTGTCTTGGTTCAACCAAGAACTTAGGAGAGCAATTCTCACTAAGGTAGATAATTTCCAACAAAATTCAACTTGTATTTATCATATCAAACTCGGTTACAAATAGTTGTGTGGTTGGCCACTTGGCTCCACAAAATTAACACTAGGAGTCACACTTGAATGGTCTAATTGTAACAATAAATATCAATTGATAGTTGATTGTAATCAGCCCCCAATCTCGCATGAACTTCCCCTACAAAAGTGTTATTATTTTGAATTCAAAAAGACAATAAAAGAAACAAATAAAAACACTATTAACTATAATCATAATTCACATGGTAACGCAAAAATGAAATCAATCATACCGTCCTCTCTCCTTGAATCACATGGCTACAAAATGAAACAAATCATCCATACTTAAGTTGCATTGTAATTCTCCAAGAAAGGAAACAAATATTCATATCACATTTTCTCCATTGAACCACACGACCACCAAAAGGAAATAAATCATTCCTTCTTAATTTATACATCCATCCATCAAGAAAGGAAATAAATCATATCATCATCTCTCATTTGAATCTCATGCCTACTTTAAGAGGAAGATAAATCATTCTCTTTTTATTCACATACCTATTTTAAGAGGGAAATAAATCATTCAGATAACATCTTCTCATAAAGGGAATAATACCATACCACCCTCTCTCCTCATAGTTGATGGCTATATTCTATATGAGTTATACACAAATTATTTCCCTATTTGATATGAAGGAACACATAAACATATGTTGTATGTAGCTGTCCAAAGTATTCTTGATCCCACTTGCACACTCTTCACTTTATTGAATGTAATATAATGATTTGGCATGAATTAAACATCTTCATCATATTATTCTTTGGCTTGACTTTGGAATAACCCCTTATTCTTTAAGTGTGCCTCCAATAAATGTCTTTGAGTTGGTGTTTGCCCTCCAAATTGTAGGGTACCCCCTGGCTCTCATCATCCCCTCTATCTTGAAAAATATTTGTCCTCAAATTTTAAGGCTTCATGCATTTCCTATAGCAAGAAAGGCGACATGAATTAGTATTTTAATAATTTGGAAAATTGTAACACTTACCTTCCAAGCCAAAATTGGCAAACACTTTATTGACTCTACTTGTTTGTCCTTTAGAATGACTTATTTCCTTACTGTTATGTTCAATTGAAACCTCCTGGATCAAACACACGCCTCATAAATCCATCTATGATATATCCTCCTTGGATTTGTCATTAATCCTTCTTTATAAATTCATTGTTTGGCCAATCATGTAACCATAAAAGTTACAGAAACATTATTAGTACTAAAAAAATGCGATGATGCATGATGACTAGCCATGTTATGCAAAAGATTTATCCTAAAGGGATGTAATGCATGACTCAATATTATATTTTCCTTTGGTTCTAAGCTAGAAAATCCAAATGGAGTTACACTAATTACAAAATAATGAAAATTCCTATCTAAATAATCTACACTAGGTTGTATTAATAAGGTTAGGGCATGTTTATTATTTTCATTTGGTTCATTCCATTTCAAGCACTCATTTTCCACAGCCTTAGGATAATGTCATTGATGAGATTGTTTATCACTATTATGCAAAGGCAAATCAATTGCTAATTTATTGTCTGAGCACACATATTTAGAATCTTCACAATTAACATGGATTAAAACTTTATTAGATGTTACCAACTCCATGTTACTGTCTTCTTGCATTGTGCTTTCAAGACATAGTTGGAAATGTCTAGGTATTTCACGAATGAGTTCCATGATTTCACTCTCCTATGTCGGTGGCACAATTTCAAGGGCATCCTCAGAAATTTCCCGCACTTTCAAACAAATACGACTATGCACATGAGATTCGTTAGGAAAATTAAAATCCAAGCAAAGTCTTTCACTTTTATTTTCACTTAAAGTGTTTACACTTTACATTTGAGCAAAGTTCCTCACTTTTATTTTCACTCATAGTGTTTGCACTCAAAGTGTTTTCCTTACTATCTATTTCTTTTCCACTCGACTTTTCCTATCTCACAAGTATTTTACTCATGCTTTCCTTTGTTGGCTCGAGCTTCCCACTCATGCTTTCTTTTGTTTCTCTCTTCTCACGCTCTCTTTCTCTCCTTATGGAATTATATTTTAATGCCCTTGTGAACACTCAATTTTGTCCGGCCAAATTTCATAGTCTCCTCGCATCGGTTGACTCATAAGAGTTTTCCCTGATCAGTAAACATTCAATTTGTTAAGAGTTTATCATCTTGTATGTTTATTATTTTATTTTTTTGTGTGCTCATCAGACCGATCATAAGTCTTGTAATGTTTAAAGTGCAAGCACGTTATCCTTGGTTAAATTAATTTAAGTAATGATTTTTCAACACAAACATTACACATAAAGATGTTTAAATATGATTTTTTATGAAGAACTTGTAATTCACAGATTCACCGAACTTTGTTTCGGATTAGATTAGGGAATGAATTCTGCTCACAAGGTTGTTAGAGTCAAAACGTGAGTCCTCACATTTTTATATGAATGGCAATCTATACCCACTAATCCCTGGTCTTAGTGTGGCAAGAAAATAATATACTACTTGCATATTCAAGAAAGAAAGTCGCAAAAAATTATCATATGTTTTGAAAATGCTTAAAACTCCCAATTCATTACGTGTATGAATGTATCATCTCTCATTCACCAACCCTTTACAAATATCCTATGGAGGCCATTGAAGTTGCTAAGGAGGATACAAAGAAAACAATGCCTGAACTCTTAGAAGCAATACAAAATCTATATTCTACAATGTTCTTGGGATGACAGTGTCACAAATGTTGCAAATGGAAAGGTAGCTGGACGTAGCACTGTAAGGTGTCCAGAATGGGAGCCAGGTCCTGATCATGC
>NW_017727863.1:147405-147857 GCF_001865875.1 Lupinus angustifolius
CATTATTAAATGTAAAAAAGGAGAGAAAATGATTTAGCCGAGAATCCTAATCAGAAGAATTGTAAAATATGGCAATAAAGAGATGCAAACATGAATCATTGTTATTGGCATCTTTCCCTTCAGTTACATATTCAGCATAAGTGCAAAAATATCAATAGCAACTATCCAAAGGTTACACGTAAAAGAAGCAATGGTAAACCAGAGGTTATGCCCCTTACAGTTATCACATAGTCCTAATCAGCATTCATGGGCAGTTAAAGTATTGAAATCAGAAAGCAAAAGTCATGGGATTTCAAAAGGGGCAGTTTCAGTCAGTAACTCAAAATGTTTTTGCACTGACTCATACTCAGCTATAAATAGGGAGTCGCACATCAAACAAGTAACACACAACATTGCTACACACAGACACTCAGTAAAAACAAGGAGAAAGAGAGCATACTTTGCGACAGAAA
>NW_017727863.1:147957-151735 GCF_001865875.1 Lupinus angustifolius
TACGAGCGGACGGGGTGCTAATACCTTCCCCGATCTGTAATTGACTGCCGAGTCCAGAATCTCTGTTTAAAGACCATATTATCCTAATTGGGCTTACTAGAGTTTTCTACGTTTTAACCGCAAAAAACGTAGTGGCGACTCCAAATCAATCGGGAGAGGGATAAATCGAGTTCGCCTCCTCCCAAGTCGCAGAGCCGGTCTTCCAACCGAAAATCGGGTCGCGACAAGTATGGCAATCTGGGACACATGCGCTATCAATGCTCGAGCTACATCAAGAAAGTTGAGAACGTCTAGAGCAATCCCCGAGAATTGAAGTCCAAGAAAGCATATATACTTTGGGACGTTCCCGAGGATGAGTCAACATCAAGCACATTTGAAGAGGAGGAGACTACAAAGCTGTGTTTGATGGTAAATACTCAGGAAGCTTACAGCTCAAGTGATCACGACGACACTAATGAGGTACAATATTATGATACTTCTTCATATTTTGAAAAGTCTCCTACGTATGATGAAATTTATAGAGCTTTTGTTGAATTGCAAGAAGAATTAAAGAAAATGGCTAAAATCAACGTAGATAGGAAAATAGTCATCTTATAGCATGAAAATAAAATTGTTAAAATACAAGAAGAACTAAATGAATTAAAACTTGAAAATGAGATTCTAGACCTTATTTACTCGTGTGCCTCATGTACTTTCTCTACTAAATTAATTGAGTCATTTATATGTGAACAATGTGATATTTTAAGTGCTGAAAATTCTAAGTTGAAAGAGAAATTAGCAAAGTTCACTTATAGTAGTCAAAACCTAAACACTTTACATGCATCTTCAAGGAATATCGATAATCATGCAGGTCTAGATTACAAACCTTCAAATAAAAGAAAACCATATAGAAAACAAGTAGCTCACATGCATAATAAGTATAGACATAACATGTCTACTTGCTTTTACTGTGGTACATATGGTCATACATCGATATCTTGCTATAATATAAATTATGGTGTGCCATGTGGCAGATATGTGTGGGTGCAAAAGGGACTAGATCCCTTGGTTACTAACAAGAAGGGACTCAATGTAATTTGGGTACCTAAACAAGCCAAGTAATTTGGTTTGTAGGTATGCCTTCGAACACAAGGACAACATTGGTATCTGGATAGTGGTTGTTCGAGGCATATGACGGGTGATCAATTAAAATTTCTTGATCTATCATTCAAGGATAAAAGTAATAAGATGAGCAGCGGGATATTCGTTCACCAAACGAACTATTTCAAGGAACTTCTATGTAAATTCAAGATGGAAAAATGTAAAGAAGCAACAACACCAATGGTGTCATCCTACTATCTCGACAAGGATGAAAAGGATAAAGATGTTGAGGTAACAAAGTATTGAGGCATAATTGGTTCATTGCTATATCTAGCGTCTAGTTGTCCCGATATTATGTTTAGTGTATGTATGTGTGCTAGATATCAAGCATCACCTAAGGAATCACATTTTAGTGTTATAAACATATCACGAAGTATCTAAAAGGAACACTATCTATGAGAATATGGCATCCTAGGGATGCCTCATTATCTTTGATAGGATACTCTGATTCCAACTTCGCTTGATGTAAGCAGGATAAGAAAAGTACTAGCGGAACTTGCCAAATTTTAGGCAGCTCCTTAGTATCTTGGCACAATAAAAGCAAGCTTGTGTTGTTTTATCAACCGCCGAAGCGGAATACATTATCGTTAGTGTGTGTTGCGCTCAAATATTATGGATGAAGCAGCAACTATTAGATTTTGGTCTAAAGCTTATGAAAATACCAATAAAGTGTGATAACATTAGTGCCATTAACCTATCTAAGAATCTCATTCTACATTCTAGAACTAAGCATATTGAAATTAGACACCACTTTTTGAGAGATCATGTACAAAAAGGTGATTGCGTTCTTGAGTTTGTTGAAAACTCAAAGCAATTAGCCGATATTTTCACTAAGCCCCTTCCATGGGATATGTTCTTTGTATTACGCAGAGAACTTGATGAAAAATATCTCAACTAATTTGTGTTAGGTTAATATATGCCTTGTCTTGATCTTTAATATATGCTTATGTGTGAAAATTGATATGAATGCATGATTTCTATGCTTAACTGCATTCATGATTGTTTTATGCTTCTTTTAGGATGTCATATACCTCTTAGGTTGGAGTCTCAAGTATAACATCTTAGCACCTCCTAGAAATCTAAAAAATGCACTAAAATTTGTCTTAGTTCTAATATTAATCGATTGTTTTGTATTTTAATCGATTAATTTGAGTTCTAATAACCTAGAAATGAAGCACAAGAATTAGAAGTAGTTTATGGAGCTCAAAGGTACAATCTATTCATCCTTGATAAAGGAATTTTACAGTAGTTTTCGGTATAAGGACGGGGTGTATACTTCAATGATTATGGGAATGTTGATTGTTTTGGATAAGGAACTATTTTTGGATGTTGGAGGACTATCTAGAGATGGATCTTTGTTAGGTGATTGTAACACTGAATTATGGAACTCATTTGATGCTATTGAGATATATAAGTCATATCTAAGAGGAACTCACGTATATGTGCAAGGTGAATTAACAAAGGCTAGTTCATTATCTATTGAGAATTGACTCTTGCATTACTTAATTGCATATATTTTGGTTCAGCGAAACACATATCATGCGCAACCGAATATCAATGTTCGTAAGCTGATGTTTGCGATAAGAGAAGGAATTATAGTTAATTGGCCTACTGAAATTATGATGGTCATGAATGGTATAACTTCATCTTCTCCTAGGCTATTTTCTTATGGGATTTTTATCTCTCGTGTTATCTATTATCTCAGAATTGACACGTCAGATATAGACATCATTGTTACTAATTCCCGAGAGCACCTAGTAGGTGATAATCTGATTCACAAGATGGGTATTTAAAATTTTGGAAATACCTGGATGTATCAAGAAGATCATAATACCAATGTGAATGGAGATTCATCTGGTGAAGAAGAGCTTGGAAATCCTAGTAAGTCGAACCTTGAACGACCACAAGCTGAGGTTACTAATGTGCCTCAGGAACCATCGTTTGGGTTAGCACACTAGGATGCTATGGAACAACATCTTAATGTGCGTATTGATGGACATTTTCAGTCAATGATGGTTGAATTACAATTGCAGCATGAGAGGATTACCATGGACATTGATCGTATTCTGTTCATTATGTGCACCACTCATGAATATTCATCACTACCACCATCATCTCGGAATAGTCTAGATAAGGATGTCTATAGTCTAGGGTGTGTGCCTTTTGATGTATTTTAATGGATTATGTTGTATTTTGTTTGGACCTATTATGTACTTCACGTGCTACTCGTATTTCTCATTATTTTTTGTCGTTTATTCAATTATGTTAGAACTTTTTCTTGAACTTTGATTATGTCTATCTTGCATACCTTCTGTTGAATGACTGATATATGCTATCTTTGAGTTATATTTTGTATCATTAATTAATCATTCCATGCTTACTTGTAATTTACACAATGTGGGTATATCTTTCAAATTTATTTTGCTATAATTCTATTTATCATATAAACAATCAACACCTACTGATAATCGATTAAATGCAGCAATTGTGCACTTGTTCAATTTTCTATAAAATTTATTAATCGATTATGCTTGATAATCAATCGACTAAGACCATTAATTTTTTTTGTTTGAAATCTTTCCTTACTTTTGGCTGTTATTATCATATAATGTCATTGCTTTTTTATCATACCAAAGGG
>NW_017727863.1:151835-158356 GCF_001865875.1 Lupinus angustifolius
TTGTATGAGTGTTTATGTAGGTTGTATTTAGCTTCTGCATTCAAATTTGAAGTACTATCCTATATCACCTCATACATGGATTGAGGTTGAGAACAAAGTGAGGGGGAGCAGTGCATTATGATCCAACCATTTCAAACACTTGACCATCATCAAGCTAATCAAACTATTGATTGCTTAAAGTTTGTCATCGTCAAAAAGGATGAGATTGACATTGCAAATAGTCAAAGGCTGCATACGTGATTGACTTGTATGGTTTTGATGAAGAAAATGACTTAATATAAGCTTGAAGACATGGACATCGTAATAAACAACATACCGAAGACTCAAAGTCAACATCATAGACTTAGGATTATTTTTATATTCTAGAAGTTCCAAGATGATTGCCTAGTTTGAAACTAGGTTAGTAAATCTTGGATGGAAGTCTCACAAGAGGTTAAAATGTATCCATATAAAATGAGGCATAACATCCTAACATATATGATAAGTAGAATCATGCATAAGCATTGAGCATACATGATTTATTTTGGCATAAAAGTATTAAATATTTCAAAATCATGTATTGCATGTTCATACATCCTGTAGAAAGTTTATCATGCATCAAAGAAACATATTTCAACTATATTAATCGATTATAATGGTTAATAATTGACTAAGTCGCGTGGAAATCCGTTAATCGATTAAAAAGAGTTACAGTGGCTAACTACCTAGGATTTATGGTTCATTAATCGATTAAAGAAGTTGTTAATCGATTAAGACATAATAGAAAAATAGTATTTTCATAATGCATTAATCGATTAAGCTGAAAGATAATCGATTAATGATAAGTAAAAATAGTTTTATATAAAAGCTGCATTTTCAACCCATGTGCATAATAATCATAAGGAAAACGAAAAACAAGAATCTGAGTTTAGAAATTTCATAGCATCTTGCTTATTCTCTTAGTGAAAGCATAGTGTGAATTCTTACAAAATGTCTTTGAAATCATAAAGAGAAAATAGAGGAAAATATTTTCAAAAGAGTGCATCACTTTCATACACTTTTCATAAACCATTGCATCTCATTTCATCTAGTTTAGGCTTCTTGTGAGGGTTCTATAGAGGGTTTACGTCTGAGTTTTAGAGTTACATTAGCACATTGAGTGTGCATCATAACTCGACAAAAATTGTAAATTAAGGAATTATTCTTTTGCTGTGTCGGTATCATCGAAAAAAGAAAAGTTGTATCTTCACGAGGGCAAAAAGTCTTGGATAGTGTGAGAAAGCGACTTGGGCTAGAATCATGAAAGGTGTTAGTATCCAAGTAGGCTAGTGGACTAGTCAAACCAAGTTAGGGCTCAACAGATCCGAGAAGGGAGTTCTTGTTGCTTGTATTGGAATTGTGATTGTATGAACATTTAATTTCCATAGTGAAGAAAGTCTCTCGAGATCAGAAGGGGAGGCCTGAATGTAGTTTGCAAGTGGACCCGCAAACGAACCAGGATAAAAATCCTTGAGCATTTTTCTTTTCCCTATCTCTTTTACTTTCTAGTTTTTAATGATTCCATAAGTTTTTTATTTCTATGATTTTTTCTTAATGTTCATAATCTGTGATAAAATCCAGAATCAAATTAGGATCATACAGATTGATAATCACTTTTGATTACATTGCAAGAAATCGGATTTTCTAGAATAACAAGATTCAGTATAATCGACTAAGGTTGTTAATAATCGATTAAACAATGCTAAGAATAATTGATTAACAAGATTCATAAATGATTAACAGCAATGAGTTTCAATTTTATGCATTTATCAGAAAAATAGGACTAGTGATCCATAACACCTATTCACCCTCTTCTAGGTGTATTTTACCTTGTTGGTACCCAACACGACCAGTTCAAGTAACTAGTCAAGACGAACTGTCTTATTATTGTCCTAACCTAGAGGTTGATGGTGAACCTTGGTATCACGATATAAATAGGTATATCCAACACAGAGAGTACCTAGAGGGGGCAAGTGATATGAATAAAAAGACGATTCGCCGCTTGGTGATGACCTTCTTCCTGAAAAGTGAAATATTGTACAAAATGAGTCATGATGACACACTCCTCAGATGCGTTGATACTAGGAAAATCCAGCTAATCATGACTAAAGTACATGAGGGGATCTGCAGAACTCATGCTAGTGGTCACATGATGGCAAGAAAAATTATGAGAAGTGGCTACTATTAAACCACTATGGAGGCAGATTGTGTGGGTTACATCACAAAATGCCAGAAGTGTCAGGTGTACGCATATAGAATCAATACACCACCATTCCTGTTGTAGATTGGTCACCCCATGGCCCTTCTCAATGTAGGGAATTGGCGTGATGACCTTCTTCCTAAACGGTGAAATATTGTACAAAAGGAGTCATGATGACATGCTCCTCAGATGCGTTGATGCTAGGGAAATCCAACTAATCATGAATGAACTACATGAGGGGATCTGCAGAACTCATGCCAATGGTCACATGATGGAATAAAAATTCTTAGAAGTGGCTACTATTGGACCACTATGGAGGCAGGTTGTGTGGGTTACACCAAGCAATGTCAGGTGTATGCAGATAGAATCGATGCACCACCTTTACCATTGTAGAGTATGGTCGCCCATGGCCCTTCTCAATTTGGGGAATTGACTTGATCGGGCCCATCAATCCCAAGGCTTATAATTTTCATCGCTTCATTTTTGTGTTGATCGACTACTTCATAAAATGGGTGGAAACTGCATCATATAGTAGTATCTCTCAGAAGGTTTTCTTCAGATTCCTTTGGAGAGAGATCATATGCAGATATGGATGCAATAAAGGATAATTACAGAAAATGGGACTAATCTAAGCGATTGTGAAGTGAATAATTTATGTGACACGTTCAAGATCAAGCATCACAATTCCACTCCATACAGGCGTAAGATGAATGGAGCAGTTGAAGCAACGTATAAGAATGTCAAAAGGATAGTGTCCAAGATGGTAGAGAACTACAAAGATTGGCACGAAAATTTACCATATGGTTAACATGTGTATCACACCAAAATTCGGTCAAGTGTTGGGGCAACCCCATTCTCACTAGTGCATCGAATGGAAGTCGTTTCACCTATTGATGTAGAAATACTCTCACTAAGAGGCTTGATGAAAGCAGAGCTAGAAGAGTCAGAACGGGTCATAGCCATGTATGAGTAGTTGAATATAATTGAAGAGAAGAGGTTGACGGCCATCTGTCATGGTCAATTATACTAGGGTAGGGTGGTTAGGGCTTTTGACAAGAAGGTTCAACCTAAAGAATTTGAGGTGGGGAACTTAGTGCTTAAAAAGATCCTCACAAATCAGGAAAACGCTTATGGAAAGTGAGCCCCGGACTATGAAGATCCAAATATTGTCAAGAATGCATTCTTAGGAGGGGCTTTAGTATTGCAAGACATTGATGGAAACATTCTACCCAGACTTACTACATACACACAGTCAAGAGATTATACACCTAAAAAATAATAAAAAAGAAAAAAAGAAAAGGGGGACCCATTAGGTTGAAAACCCGAAAGAGTGACCTAAACAAAAATTAGGGTATGAACAAAAGCCTGTCAAGTTGAAAACCCGAAAGGACGACCTAAGCAAAAGTTAAGGCAAATTAAAAAGGTATTTCTCTTACAAATCTATCACACAAGTGCCGAACCAAAACCCTACTTGTGTTTGTGCATCAAGTCGGGTCGTAGAAGATGCGAGCACTGTAGAAAGGAATAGGAGTTCTTGGAGGAATTAAACAAATACGACACAATAGTCCAATTATTTGGTTCTCGTGGAGATTGAGTGATGGATAAGCAATTACCTTATGTTGGGGCAAATGTTTTTTTGCAAATTTTCTGTAACTTGTATTATCATGTGAAGCATATATACTCTCAAATTTCCCCATGTATAACTCTTTGAATATCAACAGAAGAAATTTCATTCATCTCCCTACTATACCTATGTGCATGCATGTTTACTTAGATAAATATCAAGTTATATAAATATAATGTTCGAACTTCATGATCAAATAACTTTTATGATAACATATTTCACTAGTGATTCAGGATAATAAAACTCATCGAAACATAAACCCGGTGCATATGCCAATGGAGAAATGAATGTTATGTCTTCCAATGACGATGGTAGGAAGTACCCCAAATAGATCTTGTGGTTCGGGAAAGTGGAAGAATGAAAAACGTGATCAGTATTGGTTGGATTAGTTGTTGTTTATGGAGAAAGTGCAATTGTTTTATATTCATCAAACTCCATATGATAATTAAGTTATTCACATATGCATAACTTATCATACATACATCATCACAAACATCTTCGCATTACTCATGCATCATTTGCATTCGCACCATCATATACACGCATGGCCGTAAGTCTTGACCGCGGGTGTTCTTTTATATTCTGACCCAGAGTTCCTCGCTATTTGTGTATTCCCGTGGTCCTACTTGCAACTAGACCCCCTACTAGTTTCGTGTTAGGCCTTTGATCCTTTCGTGATCCCTTTATATTTTGACCCAAAGTTCCTCCCTATTTGTCCGTTCATGTGGTCCTACTTGCACCTAGACCCCCCCCAGTAGTCTCGTGTTGTGCCTTTGACACTTTTGTGATCCTTTTATATTTTGACCCAGAGTTCCTCGTTATCCGTGCGTTCCTGTGATCATACTTGCACCCAGACCCCTAGTGGTCTCATGTTGTGCCTTTGACACTTTTGTGGTCCCTTATATATTTTGACCGAGAGTTCCTCGCTATTTGTGCATTCCTATGGTCCTATATGCACCCAGACCCCCAGTGGTCTCGTGTTGTTCCTTTGACCCTTCTGTGGTCCAATTTGTATTTTGACCCTGAGTTCCTCGCTATTTGTGCGTTCTTGTGGTCCTACTTGCACCCAGACCCTACAATTGTCTTGTGTTGTGCCTTTGACTCTTCTGTGGTCCCTTTTATATTTTGACCCAGAGTTTCTCGTTATCTGTGTGTTCTCGTGGTCCTCCCTACATCCAGATTCCCAATGGTCTTGTGCTGTGCCTTTGACCTTTCTGTGGACCCATTTATATTTTGACCCTAAGTTACTCGCTATTTGTGCGTTCTTGTGGTCCTCCTTTCAACCAGGCCCCCAATGATCTCGTGTTGTGCCTTTGACCCTTATATGGTCCATTTTATATTTTGGCCTTTAGTTCCTCGCTACTCGTGCATTCCCGTGGTCCTCCTTGTACCCAGGCCCCATAGTAGTCTCATGTTGTGCCTTTGACCATTATGTGGTCCCTTTTATATTTTGACCTTGTGTTCCTCGTTAATTGTGTGTTCCTGTGGTCCTTCTTGCACCCAGACCCCTAGTGGTCTTGTGTTATATCTTTGACCCTCTAGTGGTCTCATTTATCTTGGTATGAAACATTATCTTTGAAACTTTTCCTACTATGTTTTATTTCTCAGTCAAAATTTGGTGTTTTTATTTTTACTTCCTTCTCACCATGATAACTTTAGTAACTTTCGTTACTCTTATTATATAGTGAGAAACAAGTAAATAGGGGAAACTGTAAATACCCAATTTTGACCAGTGTAAATTACTTTTAAAATGAATTGTTGAGTAAATAGAAAGTGGAATGTAAGGTTAATGGGTGTGGCAAGTTGGCCTTGGTGAGCCCACCAGACTAAGTTTTTAACCCTAAATACACCTTTATTTAAGCCTAACTTAGCAACTCACCTAAACCTAATTTTTGAAAAAAGGCACCTAGGAAAAAAAATGAAAAGAAGAGGAGGCAATGACTAAAAGAAAAAAGGTAAGGTGAATGCAATAGCTAATAAGAACTCAACACCATTTTCTTTATCCTTTCTCAACTCCAAAGAGGTATTACACTCACTTGTCTTCCTTTTTCTTTCGTTATTATAATGTGCCTTCATCGTTGAATTGTGTCACTGTCACCCCGCAGTGGCTACTTGCTCGTGGAGGGCCTTTCACCGACCCATTTTTCTTCACAGTAGGGTGTTGCTCGAACCAGCACCCTCGCTCCTACTTACTTGCGAGGTTTTAGTCGCTCCTAGTTGCCCTCGTGTGAGCCATTTGCAGTTCTAGGGGTTCCAAGGGCTGAACCAGTTCTAGGGGTTCCTACAGCCCGAAGCGAGGTGGTATAACCATTGTGGCTCACAGTGGAGCTGTTGGCCGGCAGCGCCACTATCGCAGTTGGTAGTCTAGTCTAGCCTAGTAACGAGGTTGCCTCCTATTGCACCCCCAATCCTAACCCTAAATCTCCAAATTAATCTTAACCATAAATCCCCAAATCAATTTCAAATCCTAAATTCTCAAATCAAACCCTAAATACCCAAATCAAATTTAAACTTTTAGCTTAAATCCCCAAATTAATTCTATATTTATTTATTTATTTTCTGTTTTTTATTTTATTTTCTATTATATATGTTGATATTCTGTTTTTTATTATTATTGGTTGTTTATTTAAAAAAATAAAAATGTAATTGAAAAAAATAAATATATATATAAATATATAT
>NW_017727863.1:158456-159769 GCF_001865875.1 Lupinus angustifolius
GGATGAGGATGAGGATTAGGATTAGGATTAGGATTAGGTTGAGGATGGGGATGGGGATGGCGATGATGATGAGGATGAGGTTGAGGAATAGGATTAGGATTAGGATTAGGATTAGGATTAGGATTAGGATTAGGATTAGGATTAGGATGAGGATGAGGATGAGGACGAGGAATAGGATCAGGGTTAGGGTGAGGATGAGGATGAGAACGAGGATGAGGAATGAGGATGAGGATGAGAATAAGGATGTGGATGAGCACGAGGCTGAGGATGAGGATGAGGATGAGGATCAGGATTAGGATTATGATTAGCCTTAGGATTAGGATTAGGATTACGATTTGGATGCGGATGAGGATGGGGATGAGGATGAGAATGAGGATTAGGATGAGGATGATGATTAGGATTAGGATTAGGATTAGGATTTGGATGCGGATGAGGATGGGGATGAGGATATGAATGAGAATGAGGATGAGGATGATGATTAGGATTAGAATTAGAATTAGGATTTGGATTAGGATTAGGATTAGGATTAGGATTAGGATTAGGATTAGGATTAGGATTTGGATTAGGATTAGGATGAGGATGAGGATTAGGATTAGAATTAGGATTTGGATTTCGATTAGGATGAAGATGAGGATGAGGATGAGGATGAGGACGAGATTGAGGATGTGGATGAGGACGAGATTGAGGATGTGGATGAGCACGAGGATGAGGATGAGGATTAGGATTAGGATTAGGATTAGGATTATGATTAGCATTAGGATTAGGATTAGGATTGGGATGCGGATGAGGATGGGGATGAGGATGAGAATGAGGATGAGGATGAGGATGATGATTAAGATTAGGATTAGGATTAGGATTGGGATGTGGATGAGGATGGGGAATGAGGAAGAGGATGAGGATTAGGATGAGGATGCGGATGAGCACGATCACGAGGATGAGGATGAGGATTAGGATTAGGATTAGGATTAGGATTAGGATTATGATTAGCCTTAGGATTAAGATTAGGATTAGGATTAAGATTGGGATGCGGATGAGGATGGGGATGAGGATGAGAATGACGAAGAGGATGAGGATGATGATTAGGATTAGGCTTAGGATTAGGATTGGGATGCGTATGAGGATGGGGATGAGCATAAGAATGAGGATGAGGATGAGGATGATGATTAGGATTAGGATTAGGATTAGGATGAGGATTAGGATGACGTTCAGGATGGGGATGGGGATGAGGAAGAGGATGAGGACTAGGATTAGGGTTAGGATGAGGATGAGGATGAGGAATGAGGATGAGGATGAGAATGAGGATGTGGATGAGT
>NW_017727863.1:159869-162954 GCF_001865875.1 Lupinus angustifolius
GGATGAGTACGAGGATGAGGATGAGGATGATGATGAGGATTACGATTAGGATTAGGATTAGGATTATGATTAGCATTAGGATTAGGATTAGGATGAGGATGAGGATGAGAATGAGGATGTGGATGAGTACGAGGATGAGGATGAGGATGAGAATGAGGATGTGGATGAGTACGAGGATGAGGATGAGGATGAGAATGAGGATGTGGATGAGTACGAGGATGAGGATGAGGATGAGAATGAGGATGTGGATGAGTACGAGGATGAGGATGAGGATGAGAATGAGGATGTGGATGAGTACGAGGATGAGGATGAGGATGAGAATGAGGATGTGGATGAGTACGAGGATGAGGATGAGGATGAGAATGAGGATGTGGATGAGTACGAGGATGAGGATGAGGATGAGAATGAGGATGTGGATGAGTACGAGGATGAGGATGAGGATGAGAATGAGGATGTGGATGAGTACGAGGATGAGGATGAGGATGAGAATGAGGATGTGGATGAGTACGAGGATGAGGATGAGGATGAGAATGAGGATGTGGATGAGTACGAGGATGAGGATGAGGATGAGAATGAGGATGTGGATGAGTACGAGGATGAGGATGAGGATGAGAATGAGGATGTGGATGAGTACGAGGATGAGGATGAGGATGAGAATGAGGATGTGGATGAGTACGAGGATGAGGATGAGGATGAGAATGAGGATGTGGATGAGTACGAGGATGAGGATGAGGATGAGAATGAGGATGTGGATGAGTACGAGGATGAGGATGAGGATGAGAATGAGGATGTGGATGAGTACGAGGATGAGGATGAGGATGAGAATGAGGATGTGGATGAGTACGAGGATGAGGATGAGGATGAGAATGAGGATGTGGATGAGTACGAGGATGAGGATGAGGATGAGAATGAGGATGTGGATGAGTACGAGGATGAGGATGAGGATGAGAATGAGGATGTGGATGAGTACGAGGATGAGGATGAGGATGAGAATGAGGATGTGGATGAGTACGAGGATGAGGATGAGGATGAGAATGAGGATGTGGATGAGTACGAGGATGAGGATGAGGATGAGAATGAGGATGTGGATGAGTACGAGGATGAGGATGAGGATGAGAATGAGGATGTGGATGAGTACGAGGATGAGGATGAGGATGAGAATGAGGATGTGGATGAGTACGAGGATGAGGATGAGGATGAGAATGAGGATGTGGATGAGTACGAGGATGAGGATGAGGATGAGAATGAGGATGTGGATGAGTACGAGGATGAGGATGAGGATGAGAATGAGGATGTGGATGAGTACGAGGATGAGGATGAGGATGAGAATGAGGATGTGGATGAGTACGAGGATGAGGATGAGGATGAGAATGAGGATGTGGATGAGTACGAGGATGAGGATGAGGATGAGAATGAGGATGTGGATGAGTACGAGGATGAGGATGAGGATGAGAATGAGGATGTGGATGAGTACGAGGATGAGGATGAGGATGAGAATGAGGATGTGGATGAGTACGAGGATGAGGATGAGGATGAGAATGAGGATGTGGATGAGTACGAGGATGAGGATGAGGATGAGAATGAGGATGTGGATGAGTACGAGGATGAGGATGAGGATGAGAATGAGGATGTGGATGAGTACGAGGATGAGGATGAGGATGAGAATGAGGATGTGGATGAGTACGAGGATGAGGATGAGGATGAGAATGAGGATGTGGATGAGTACGAGGATGAGGATGAGGATGAGAATGAGGATGTGGATGAGTACGAGGATGAGGATGAGGATGAGAATGAGGATGTGGATGAGTACGAGGATGAGGATGAGGATGAGAATGAGGATGTGGATGAGTACGAGGATGAGGATGAGGATGAGAATGAGGATGTGGATGAGTACGAGGATGAGGATGAGGATGAGAATGAGGATGTGGATGAGTACGAGGATGAGGATGAGGATGAGAATGAGGATGTGGATGAGTACGAGGATGAGGATGAGGATGAGAATGAGGATGTGGATGAGTACGAGGATGAGGATGAGGATGAGAATGAGGATGTGGATGAGTACGAGGATGAGGATGAGGATGAGAATGAGGATGTGGATGAGTACGAGGATGAGGATGAGGATGAGAATGAGGATGTGGATGAGTACGAGGATGAGGATGAGGATGAGAATGAGGATGTGGATGAGTACGAGGATGAGGATGAGGATGAGAATGAGGATGTGGATGAGTACGAGGATGAGGATGAGGATGAGAATGAGGATGTGGATGAGTACGAGGATGAGGATGAGGATGAGAATGAGGATGTGGATGAGTACGAGGATGAGGATGAGGATGAGAATGAGGATGTGGATGAGTACGAGGATGAGGATGAGGATGAGAATGAGGATGTGGATGAGTACGAGGATGAGGATGAGGATGAGAATGAGGATGTGGATGAGTACGAGGATGAGGATGAGGATGAGAATGAGGATGTGGATGAGTACGAGGATGAGGATGAGGATGAGAATGAGGATGTGGATGAGTACGAGGATGAGGATGAGGATGAGAATGAGGATGTGGATGAGTACGAGGATGAGGATGAGGATGAGAATGAGGATGTGGATGAGTACGAGGATGAGGATGAGGATGAGAATGAGGATGTGGATGAGTACGAGGATGAGGATGAGGATGAGAATGAGGATGTGGATGAGTACGAGGATGAGGATGAGGATGAGAATGAGGATGTGGATGAGTACGAGGATGAGGATGAGGATGAGAATGAGGATGTGGATGAGTACGAGGATGAGGATGAGGATGAGAATGAGGATGTGGATGAGTACGAGGATGAGGATGAGGATGAGGATTAGGATGAGGATTAGGAATAGGATTAGGATTAGGATTTGGATGAGGATTAGGAGGAGGATTAGTATTAGGATGAGGATGAGAATGAGGATTAGGATTAGGATTTGGTTTAGGATAAGGGTTAGGATGAGGATTATGATTAGGTTTAGGATTAGGATGTGGATTAGGATGAGGATTAGGATGAAGATGAGGATTAGGATTAGGATTAGGATTAGGATTAGGATTAGGATTAGGATTAGGATTAT
>NW_017727863.1:163054-165463 GCF_001865875.1 Lupinus angustifolius
TGAGGGATGAGGATGAGGATGAGGATGAGGATGAGGATGACGATTAGGATGTTGATGAGGAATAGGATGCGGATGAGGATGAGGATGAGGGTGAGGATGAGGATGAGGATTAGGATTAGGGTTAGGAAGAGGATTAGGATTATGATTAGGATGGGTATTAGGATTAGTATTTGGATTAGTATTTGGATTAAGATTAGGAATAGGATTAGGATTAAGATGAGGATAAGGATTAGGGTTAGGATTAGGAATAGGATTAGGATTAGGATAAGGATTAGGAATAGGATTAGGGTCAGGATTAGGATTTGGATTAGGAATTGCATTAGGATTAGGATTACATATAGGATTAGGTTTAGGATTAGGATGAGGATTAGGATGAGGATTAGGATGAGGAAAAGGATTAGGATGAGGATGATGAAAACGAATGGAATGAGGATTAGAATTAGGAGTAGGATTAGGATTTGCATTAGGATTAGGATTAGGATGAGGATGAGAATGAGGGTTAAGGTTAGGATTAGAATTAGGATTAGGATTAGATTTAGGATTTGCATTTGGATTAGCATTAGGATGAGGATGAGGATTAGGATGAGGATGAGGATTAGGGTTAGGATTAGGAATATGATTAGGAATAGGATTAGGATTAGGAATAGGATTAGGATTAGAATGAGGATGAGATTGAGGATGAGGATGAGGATGAGGATGAGGGTGAGGATGAGGATGAGGATAAGGATAAGGATCAGGATTAGGATTAGGATGAGGATTAGGAATAGGATTAGGAATAGGATTTGGATGAGGATTAGGAGGAGGATTAGGATTAGGATGAAGATGAGAATTAGGATTAGGATTAGGATTTGGATTAGGATAAGGGTTAGGATGAGGATTAGGAGAAGGTTTAGGATTAGCATGAGGATTATGATTAGGTTTAGGATTAGGATGTGGATTAGGATGAGGATTAGGATGAAGATGAGGATTAGGATTAGAATTAGGATTAGGATGAGGATTAGGGTTAGGATTAGGATTTGGATTAAGATTAGGAATAGGATTAGGATTAAGATGAGGATGAGGATTAGGGTTAGGATTAGGAATAGGATTAGGATTTGGATTAAGATTAGGAGTAGGATTAGGGTTAGGATTAGAATTTGGATTAGGAATTGGATTAGGATTAGGATTACAATTAGGATTAGGTTTAGGATTAGGATGTGGATTAGGATGAGGATTAGGATCAGGATTAGGATGAGGATAAGGATTAGGATGAGGATGATGATTACGAATGGAATGAGGATTAGAATTAGGAGTAGGATTAGGAATTGCATTGGGATTAGGATTAGGATTAGGATGAGGATGAGCATGAGGGTTAGGGTTAGGATTAGAATTTGGATTAGGATTAGATTTATGATTTGCATTAGGATTAGCATGAGGATGAGGATGAGGATTAAGATTAGGATTAGGATTAGGATGAGGATGAGGATGAGGATAAGGATGAGGGTGAAGATGAGGACGAGGATGACGATGAGGATGAGGATGATGATGATTATGAGGATGAGGATGAGGATGAGGATGAGGATGAGGATGATGATGAGGATGAGGATGAGGATGAGGATGAGGATGAGGATGAGGATGAGGATGAGGATGAGGATGAGGATGACGATGAGGATGAGGGTAAGGATGAGGATGAGGATCAGGATCAGGATCTGGATGAGGATGAGGATGAGGATGATGATGAGGATGACGCTGAGGATTAGGATGAAGATTAGGCTAGGAATTTGGATTAGGATGAGGATGAGGATGAGTAAGAGGATGAGGATTAGGATTAGGATAAGGGATAGGATGAGGATGAGGATGAGGATGAGGATTTCGATGAGGATGAGGATGAGGACGAGGACGAGGATGAAGATGAGGATGAGGATGAGGATGAGCCTGAGGATCAGGATGGGGATTTGGATTAGGATTAGTATTAGTGTTAGGATTTGGATTAGGATTAGGATTACAATTGGGATTAGATTTAGGATTAGGATGAGGATGAGCACGAGGATGAGGATGAAGATGTTGATGAGGGTATTGACGAGGATGAGGACGAGGATGAGGATGAGGATGAGGATGAGGATGAGACTGAGCATGAGGATTAGGTTGACGAAGATAAGGATTAGGATGAGGATAAGGATAAGGATGAGGATGAAGATTAGGATTAGGATAAGGATGAGGATGAGGATGAGAATGAGGATGAGGATGAGGATGAGGATGAGGATGAGGATGAGGATAAGGATGCATATGAGGAAGCAGATGAGGATGATGATGAGGATGAGGATGAGGATCTGGATGAGGATGAGGATGAGGATGAGGATGAGGATGAGGATGAGGATGACGATTAGGATGTTGATGAGGAATAGGATGCGGATGAGGATGAGGATGAGG
>NW_017727863.1:165563-167000 GCF_001865875.1 Lupinus angustifolius
GATGAGGATGAGGATGAGGATGAGGATGAGGATGAGGATGAGGATTAGGATTAGGATTAGGATTAGGATTAGGATTATGATTAGATTTAGGATTTGCATTAAGATTAGCATAAGGATGAGGATGAGGATTAAGTTTAGGATTAGGATTAGGATGAGGATGAGAATGAGGATGACGATGAGGATGAGGATTAGCATTAAGATTAGGATTAGGATTAGGATGAGGATCAGGATGAGGATCAGGATTAGGATGAGGATGGGGATTAGGATTAGGATGACTATTAGGATTAGGAATAGGATTAGGATTAGGATTAGGATTAGGATGATGAAGAGGACGAGGAGGAGGATGAGGATGAGGATGAGGATAGGGATGAGGATGAGGATGAGGATGAGGATGAGGATGAGGATGAGGATTAGGATTAAGATTAGGACTAGGATTAGGGGTAGGATTAGGAATAGGATGAGGATGGGGATTACGATGAGGATAACGATTAGGATGGAGATGAGTAGGATGAGAATGAGGATTAGGGTTAGGATTAGAATTATGATTGGGATTAGATTTAGGATTAGCATTAGGATTCGGATGAGGATTAGGATTAGGATTAGGATTAGGATGAGGATGAGGATTAGGATGAGGATGGGGATTACGATTAGGATGAGTATTATGATTAGGATTAGGATTAAGTTAGGATTAGGATTAGGATGAGGATGAGGATAGGGATGAGGATGAGGATGAGGAGGAGGATGAGGAGGAGGATGAGGAGGAGGATGAGGAGGAGGATGAGGAGGAGGATGAGGAGGAGGATGAGGAGGAGGATGAGGAGGAGGATGAGGAGGAGGATGAGGAGGAGGATGAGGAGGAGGATGAGGAGGAGGATGAGGAGGAGGATGAGGAGGAGGATGAGGAGGAGGATGAGGAGGAGGATGAGGAGGAGGATGAGGAGGAGGATGAGGAGGAGGATGAGGATGAGGATTAGGATGAGGATGGGGATTAGGATTAGGATTAGGATTAGGTTTAGGTTTAGGATTTGGATTAGGATGAGGATTTGGATGAGGATGAGCAGCAGGATTAGGATTAGGAATAGGATATGCATTAGGATTGGAATTAAGATATGTATTTGGATTAAGATTATGATTAGGAATAGGATAACGATAAGGGGTTGGATGAGGATGAGGATTAGGATTAGGATTGGCATTAGGATTAGGATTAGGATGAGGATGAAAATAAGGATTATGGGTAGGATTAGGATTAAACTTAGGATTAGAATTAGGTTTAGGATTTACCTTAGGATTAGGATTAGGATGAGTATGAGGATGAGGACGAGGAATAGGATTAGGATTAGGATGAGGATTAGGATGAGGATGAGGATTAGGATGAGTATTACGATTAGGATTAGGATTAGGATTAAGTCGAGATTAGGATTAGGATGAGGATGAGGA
>NW_017727863.1:167100-167422 GCF_001865875.1 Lupinus angustifolius
GATGATGATTAGGATGAGGATAAGGATGAGGATGAGGATGAGGATGAGGATTTGGATGAGGATGATGTTGTGTATGAGGAAGAGGATGAGGATGAGGATGAGAATGAGTATGAACATGAGGATGAGGAGGAGGACTAGGAGGACGACGAGGATGAGGATGAGGACGAGGACGAGGATGAGGATTAGGATTAGAATTAGGAGTAGGATTAGGATTTGCATTAGGATTAGAATTAGGATTAGGATGAGGATGAGAATGAGGATTAGGGTTAGGATTAGAATTACGATTGGGATTAGATTTAGGATTTGCATTAGGATTAGCATT
>NW_017727863.1:167522-168680 GCF_001865875.1 Lupinus angustifolius
AAGTTAGGATTAGGATTAGGAAGAGGATGAGGATGAGGATAAGGATGAGGGTGAGGATGATGACGAGGACGAGGATGAGGATGAGGATGAGGATGATGACGAGGACGAGGGTGAGGATGAGGATGAGGACGACGAGGACGACGAGGACGAGGATGAGGACGAGGATGAGGACGAGGACGAGGATGAGGATGAGGATGAGGATGATATTGAGGACGAGGACGAGGATGAGGATGAGGATGAGGATGAGGATGAGGATGAGGATGAGGATGAGGATTAGGAGTAGGATTAGGATTTGCATTAGGATTAGGATTAGGATTAGGATGAGGATGAGAATGAGGATTAGGGTTAGGATTAGAATTACGATTGGGATTATATTTAGGATTTGCATTAGGTTAAGCATTAGCATTAGGATTGGAATGAGGATTAGGATTAGGATTAGGATTAGGATGAGGACTAGGATTAGGGTGAGGATGGGGATTAGGATTAGGATGAGTATTAGGATTAGGATTAGGATTAAATTAGGATTAGGATTAGGAAGAGGATGAGGATGAGGATAGGGATGAGGGTGAGGATGATGACGAGGACGAGGATGAGGATGAAAATGAGGATGAGGGTGAGGATGATGACGAGGTCGAGGGTGAGGATGAGGATGAGGATGAGGACGAGGATGAGGAGTAGGATGAGGATGAGGATGAGGACGAGGATTAGGATTAGGATTAGGATTAGGAGTAGGATGAGGATGAGGATGAGGACGAGGATTAGGATTAGGATTAGGATTAGGAGTAGGATGAGGATTAGGATGAGGATGAGGATTAGGATGAGTATTACGATTAGGATTAGGATTAGGATTAAGTCTGGATTAGGATTAGGATAAGGATGAGGATGAGGATGAGTATGAGGACGAGGATTAGGATTAGGATTAGGATGAGAATTAGGTCGAGGATGAGGATTAGGATGAGTATTACGATTATGATTAGGATTAGGATTAGGATTAGGATTAGGATTAGGATTAAGTTTGGATTAGGATTAGTGTGAGGATGATGATTAGGATGAGGATAAGGATGAGGATGAGGATGAGGATGAGGATTTGGATGAGGATGATGTTGTGTATGAGGAAGAGGATGAGGATGAGGATGAGGATGAGGATGAAGATGAGGT
>NW_017727863.1:168780-171396 GCF_001865875.1 Lupinus angustifolius
GGATGAGGATGAGGATGAGGATGAGGATGAGGATGAGGATGAGAATGAGTATGAGCATGAGGATGAGGAGGACGACGACGAGGACGAGGATGAGGACGAGGACGAAGATGAGGATGAGGATGAGGATGATATTGAGGACGAGGATGAGGATGAGGATGAGGATGAGGATGAAGATTAGAATTAGGAGTAGGATTAGGATTTGCATTAGGATTAGGATGAGGATGAGAATGAGGATTAGGGTTAGGATTAGAATTACGATTGGGATTAGATTTAGGATTTGCATTAGGTTTAGCATTAGCATTAGGATTCGAATGAGGATTAGGATTAGGATTAGGATTAGGATGAGGATGAGGATTAGGATGAGGATGGGGATTAGGATTAGGATGAGTGTTAGGATTAGGATTAAGTTAGGATTAGGATTAGGAAGAGGATGAGGATGAGGATAAGGATGAGGGTGAGGATGATGACGAGGACGAGGATGAGGATGAGGAAGAGGATGAGGGTGAGGATGATGACAAGGACGAGGGTGAGGATGAGGATGAGGACGAGGAGGACGACGAGGACGAGGATGAGGACGAGGACGAGGATGAGGATGAGGATGAGGATAAGGATGAGGATGAGGATGAGGATAAGGATGAGGATGAGGATGAGGATAAGGATGAGGATGAGGATGAGGATAAGGATGAGGATGAGGATGAGGATAAGGATGAGGATGAGGATGAGGATAAGGATGAGGATGAGGATGAGGATAAGGATGAGGATGAGGATGAGGATTAGGATGAGGATGGGGATTAGGATTAGGATGAGGATGAGAATGAGGATTAGGGTTAAGATTAGAATTACGATTGGGATTAGATTTAGGATTTGCATTAGGTGTAGCATTAGCATTAGGATTCGAATGAGGATTAGGATTAGGATTAGGATGAGGATGAGGATTAGGATGAGGATGGGGATTAGGATTAGGATGAGTATTAGGATTAGGATTAGGATTAAGTTAGGATTAGGATTAGGAAGAGGACGAGGATGAGGGTGAGGATGATGACGAGGACGAGGATGAGGATGAGGATGAGGATGAGGGTCAGGATGATGACGAGGACGAGGGTCAGGATGAGGATGAGGACGAGGATGAGGATGAGGATGAGGATGAGGACGAGGATGAGGATGAGGATGAGGATGAGGACGAGGATGAGGATGAGGATGAGGATGAGGACGAGGATGAGGATGAGGATGAGGATGAGGACGAGGATGAGGATGAGGATGAGGATGAGGACGAGGATGAGGATGAGGATGAGGATGAGGACGAGGATGAGGATGAGGATGAGGATGAGGACGAGGATGAGGATGAGGATGAGGATGAGGACGAGGATGAGGATGAGGATGAGGATGAGGACGAGGATGAGGATGAGGATGAGGATGAGGACGAGGATGAGGATGAGGATGAGGATGAGGACGAGGATGAGGATGAGGATGAGGATGAGGACGAGGATGAGGATGAGGATGAGGATGAGGACGAGGATGAGGATGAGGATGAGGATGAGGATTAGGATTAGGATTAGGATTAGGACTAGGATTAGGATGAGGATTAGGATTAGTATTAGGACTAGGATTAGGATGAGGATTAGGATTAGGTTTATGATTAGGATTTGGATTAGAATGAGGATTAGGATGAGGATGAGTAGTAGGATTAGGATTAGGAATAGGATATGCATTAGGATTGGAATTAAGATATGTATTTGGATTAAGATTATGATGAGGAATAGGATAACGATAAGGGTTAAGATGAGGATGAGGATGAGGATTAGGATTAGGATTAGGATTGGCATTAGGATTAGGATTAGGATGAGGATGAAAATAAGGATTATGGTTAGGATTAGGATTAGGATTAAAATTAGGATGAGGATTGGGTTTAGGATTTACATTAGGATTAGGATTAGGATTAGGATGAGGATGAGGATGAGGATGAGGATGAATATGAGGACGAGGATTAGGATTAGGATTAGGATTAGGATGAGGATTAGGATGAGGATGAGGATTAGGATGAGTATTACGATTAGGATTAGGATTAGGATTATGATTAAGTCTGGATTAGGATTAGTCTGAGGATGAGGATTAGGATGAGTATTATGATTGCTGCTTCATCCAAAGGAATTGAGCGCAAGACACACCAGTGGCAATGTACTCCGCTTCGGCAGTGGACAAAGCAACACAAGCTTGCTTTTTACTGTGTCGTGCAACTAATTAACTACCCAACAAGTGACAAGTACCACTAGTGCTTTTCCGATCCAATTTACATCCAGTGAAATCGGAATCGGAATATCCCACCAAGGATAGTGAGGTATCCCGAGGATACCATAATCCCATGTTAGTTGTTCCTTTTAAATATCTCATGATTCTTTTAACATTTACATAATGTGATTCCTTAGGTAAAGACTGAAATCTCGCACACATGCATACACTAAACATGATATCAGGTCGACTGGCAGTTAAGTAAAGTAATGACCCAATTATACCACGATATTTTGTTACCTATATTGCTTTTCCTTTTTCGTCCTTATCTAGGTAGCAAGCAGATGCCATAGGAGTGGAGGCTTCCTTACATTTATCCATATCAAATTT
>NW_017727863.1:171496-172140 GCF_001865875.1 Lupinus angustifolius
CCTTTGGCCACCAAGCGTGCCTTATTTCGAATGATTAAGCCTGATTCATCAAGTTTGTTTCTGAAGACCCATCTGGTACCAATCACGGGATGATCTTTAGGTTTAGGGACCAAGTCCCAAACATTGTTATGTTCGAACTGGTTTAGCTCTTCTTGCATAGCTATACCCCAGTGCACATCCTCAATGGCCTCATCAATGGTCTTAGGCTCAATCTGAGATACAAAAGCTACAAAATTGCAAAAAATTCGTAAGGAACTACGGGTTACCACTCCCGTAGATATGTCACCTATTATTTTGTCGTTTGGGTGACCTTTCTTGGTTTTCCACACAGCAGGCCTATCTGAATGCTCCTGAGATCTGGTCTGACATTCTTCATTGTTGCTTTTTCATTACCCACGTCTCTTGAGTATGCTTCTTCTAAAGCACCTGCAACATCATCAGACACGACCTTTCTCTTCTCTTTTGGAGAAGATTCTTCAAATTGTACATGGATAGACTCTTCTACTTGCATTAAATATTTATTAAAGACTCTAAAGGCTTTGCTATGCATCGAGTACCCCAAAAATATTCCTTCATCGGCTTTTGAATCAAATTTTCCTAAAGCCGGCTTTCCATTATTTAATATGAAACATTTGCATCCGAAA
>NW_017727863.1:172240-172603 GCF_001865875.1 Lupinus angustifolius
GCCTTAGAAGTACTCGATTTATAACATAACATGCAGTATGCACTGCATCTTCCTAGAAGTATTTCGGGATATTACTTTCATTAAGCATGGTTCTCGCTAATTCTTCTAACACACGATTTTTCCTCTCAACAACTCCATTTTTTTGTGGAGTACGAGGTGCAGAGAATTGATGTAAAATGCCATGCTTATCACATAATTTGTCGAACTGAAAGTTCTCAAGTTCTCCCCCATGATCACTGCGTATATATACTATTTTCAGGTTAAGTTGGTTTTGGATTTGCTTGGCAAGATTTTTAAAGGATTTGAACGCATCGCTTTTTGCGGATAAAAATAATGCCCATGTAAATCGGGAGAAATCATCAA
>NW_017727863.1:172703-173356 GCF_001865875.1 Lupinus angustifolius
TCCATATGGAGTAATTCCAAGGGCCTTGAAGTGGAAAGTGTCACAAATTTCTTTAGTTTTAAAATTTAGTTTTGGTAGCCCCTCAACTAGTTCGTTTGATGATAATTTATCTAGATGTTTTACATTGATATGTGCAACGCGTCTATGCCAAAGTCAGATGTCATCTTCTTTAGAAATAAAACATTTTGAAAATAAGATGGTGACATCATCCAAATTAACCATGTAAATATTATTTATACGATGACCAACAAATTTAACATTATTAGATAAAATGTCACGAATAATACAACAATCAGAATCGAAAGATACACGGTTACCTTTGTCGCAGAGTTGGCTTATGCTCAAGAGGTTATGTTCTAATCCTTCAACATAAAGAATATTTTCAATAAGAGTTTGAGATGATTTACCAACTGTTCTGGTGCCAAGGATCTTTCCTTGTTGTTGTCTCCGTACGTGACGTATCCTTTACTTTTAAGTGAAAGATCCAGGAATTTTGATCTGTCACCTGTCATATGTCTCGAACACCCACTGTCTAGGTACCATTTCTGTCCTTGTGTTCGAAGACATACCTGCAAAAAGATCACTTGTTTTTTCAGGTACCCAATTGATATTGGATCCTTTTCTGTTAGTAATCGGGGAGTCATCTCCCTTCT
>NW_017727863.1:173456-174132 GCF_001865875.1 Lupinus angustifolius
TTTCTATCAACGTTTATCTTAGCCAATTTCTTTAGTTCCTCATGTAACTCGACATAAGCCTCATATAAAACATCATAAGGAGGTGAATCATCATAAGTGGATGAGGTGTCAGAATATACCTCATGATTATTTTCGTGTGTGCTTGAATTCCCATCGTTGTCAGCTCTAGCCATCAAACATAGCTTTGCTAACTCCTCCTCACTAGAGGTGCTTGATGTCGTTTCCTCCTCAGGTACATCCCACACGATGTAGGCCTTTTTTGACTTGAATTCCATGGGAGTGCTCTTTTCTGAATCAACCATTTTCTGAGAAGTTGGACACTGAAATCGCATGTGTCCTACTTTTCCGCACTCGTGGCAAGTGAAGCGATCTTTGGTGTTCTTGCCTTTGTTTGTTGATTCCTTCGCTTTTTCTTTTGAAACTTTTTGAATCCTCCTTTTCTCTTTATGAATTTACTGAATTTTCGAACAAGGAGACCCATTGTTTCATCATCCAGATCGGAGTCAGATTCATCATCATCTTTATCTTCTTTTGTTTTGAAGGTCGTAGCCTTTAATGTGATGCTCTTCTTCTTCCGGTCCGAATCCTCATGCATCGTCAAGCGACCCAATTCCATTTCGTGCTCTTGAAGCTTTCCAAACAGTGTGGCTAGAGGCATGGAGTCCAAATCTTTAGA
>NW_017727863.1:174232-174658 GCF_001865875.1 Lupinus angustifolius
TTTAGGCTTGTCTTTAGGTTCATTGTCCACTAGATGCTGTGGAATGAAAGGACCGTTGACTACGAATTCCCAAATATCCGAGTCAATGGCTTCTATAAAAATTTGCATGCGGACTTTCCAGTAGGCATACCCTGCAACATTGAATATAGGTGGTCGGTTAATGGATGAACCATCACCACTAAATGGGTTTGTAGAACCCATTTTATTTCCCTTAGGATCACGAATACGCGGTTGAGCTACCACTTCGTACTAGCTCTGATACCACTTGTTAGGTATCAGTGGCTAAAAAACACCTAGAAAGGGGGGGTTGAATAGGTGTAGCGGTCAGCGTATCCACTTTTCGAAAACAACAGTTAATGCTGAAATAATCCCAGATTAATCGATTAACAGAACACAAATAATCGATTAACGTAATCACTTTAAACG
>NW_017727863.1:174758-175489 GCF_001865875.1 Lupinus angustifolius
ATGAGGATGAGGATGAGGATGAGGATGAGGATGAGGATGAGGATGAGGATGAGGATGAGGATGAGGATGAGGATGAGGATGAGCATGAGCATGAGGAGGAGGATGAGGAGGAGGATGAGGACGAGGATGAGGATGAGGATGAGGATGAGGATGATCATCAGGATGAGGATGAGGAGGAGGATGAGGATGAGGATGAGGATGATCATGATGACGAGGATGAGGAAGAGGATGAGGATGAGGATGAGGATGAGGATGAGGATGAGGATGAAGATTAAGATTAGGAATAGGATTAGCATTAGGGTTAGGATTTGTGTTACGATTAGGATGAGGATGGGAATGAGGATGAGGATGAATATGATGATGAGGATGAAGATGATAATGAGGATGAGGATGAGGATGAGGATGCGGATGATCATGAGGATGAGGATGAGGATGAGAATGAGCATGAGGATGAGGTTGTGGATGAGGATGAGGTTGAGGATGAGGATGAGGATGAGGATTAAGATTAGGAATAGGATTAGCATTAGGGTTAGGATTTGTGTTAGGATTAGGATGAGGATGGGAATGAGGATAAGGATGAGGATGAGGATGAAGATGATAATGAGGATGAGGATGAGAATGAGGAGGAGGATGAGGATGAGGATGAGCATGAGGATGAGGATGAGGATGAGGATGAGGATGACGATGAGGATGAGGATGAGGATGAAGATGAGGATGAGGATGTGGATGAG
>NW_017727863.1:175589-176244 GCF_001865875.1 Lupinus angustifolius
GATGAGGATGAGGATGAGGATGAGGATGAGGATGAGGATGAGGATGAGAATGAGTTTGAGGATGAGGATGAGGATGAGGATGAGGATTAGGATGAGGATGAGGATGAGGATGAGGATTAGGATTTGGATTAAGATTAGGATAAAGTTAAGGAATAGGATTAGGATTGTGATTAGATTAGAATTATGATAAGGATTAGGATAAGGCTAATGATTAGGATTAAGATGAGGATAAGGATGAGGATGTGGATGAGGATTAGGGCTAGGATTAGGATGAAGAATACGATTATGATTAGGATTAGGATTAGGGTTAGGATTCGTGTTAGGATTAGGATTAGGATTAGGGTTAAGATGGGGATGAGGATGAGGATAAGGATGAGCATGAGGATGAGGATGGGGATGAGGATGGGGATGAGGATATGGATGAGGATGGGGATGGGGACGAGGATGGGGATGAGGATGACGATGAGGATGAGGATGAGGATGAGGATGAGGATGAGGATGAGGATGAGGATGAGGAAGAGAAAGAGGAAGAGGATGAGAAAAAGAATTAGTATTAGTATTAGTGTTAGGTTTAGGATTTGGATTTGGATTTGAATTAGGATGAGGATGAGGATGAGGATGAGGATAAGGATGAGAATGACAATGAGGGTGAGGA
>NW_017727863.1:176344-177666 GCF_001865875.1 Lupinus angustifolius
GATTAGGATTAGGATTAGGGTTAGGATTAGGATTAGGATTACGATTAGGATTAGGATAAGGATTAGGATTAGGATTAGGTTTAGGATTAAGATTTGGATGAGGATTAGTATTAGGTTTAGGATTAGGATGAAGATGAGGATGGGGATGGGGATGGGAATGAGGATGAGGATGAGGAGGATGTGGATTAGGATTAGGTTAAGGATTAGGATTAGGATTAGGATTAGTATTACTATTAGGATGAGGATTAGTATTACGATTAGGGTGAGGATGAGGATGAGGATAAGCGTGAGGATGAGGATGAGGATGAGGATGAGGATGAGGATGAGGACGAGGATGACGAGGATGACGAGGGGGATGAGGATGACGAGGAGGATGAGGATGATGGCGAGGATTAGGATTAGGATTAGGATTACGATTAGGATTAGGATTAGGATCAGGATCAGGATCAGGATCAGGATCAGGATCAGGATCAGGATCAGGATCAGGATCAGGATCAGGATCAGGATCAGGATCAGGATCAGGATCAGGATCAGGATCAGGATCAGGATCAGGATCAGGATCAGGATCAGGATCAGGATCAGGATCAGGATCAGGATCAGGATCAGGATCAGGATCAGGATCAGGATCAGGATCAGGATCAGGATCAGGATCAGGATCAGGATCAGGATCAGGATCAGGATCAGGATCAGGATCAGGATCAGGATCAGGATCAGGATCAGGATCAGGATCAGGATCAGGATCAGGATCAGGATCAGGATCAGGATCAGGATCAGGATCAGGATCAGGATCAGGATCAGGATCAGGATCAGGATCAGGATCAGGATCAGGATCAGGATCAGGATCAGGATCAGGATCAGGATTAGGATTAGGATGAGGATGAGGATGAGGACTTTCCACCAACCCCTTTGGCGGTGATGGCGCATCTATTAACTGCCCTCCCGTATTTAGTGGCGAAGGATATGCTTACTCGAAAGTCCACATGAAAATATTCATTGAAGCCATTGAAGTCAAGCGTGCTAGGTTGAAGGCCCTGACACATGAGTATGAGCCTTTTTGTATGTTACCGAGTGAATCTATCGGTGACATGCAAAAACGATTCACTCATATAGTAAACCATTTAGTTGCTCTAGATAATTTTTTTACCAAAGGAGAACTTACTAATAAAGTTTTACGTTATCTTGACAGGAGATGGCAACCTAAAGTAACAACTATCATGGAATCCAAGGATCTTGACTCCATGCCTTTGGTGACATTATTTCGAAAGCTTCAAGAGCAAGAGATGGAGCTTGGACGCATGATGATGCACGAGGAATCAGACCGC
>NW_017727863.1:177766-178698 GCF_001865875.1 Lupinus angustifolius
GGATTTATATAATGCTTATGTCGAATTGCATGATGAATTAAAGAAATTAGCTAGGATTAGTTCTGATAGAAAACAAGTAATCCTTCTAAGTGAACAGAAAATAGTTTCATTACAGAAATAATTAGATGAGCTATAACTAGAGAATGAAACATTAGATCTAATATATTCCTGTAATGCATGCAAATACTCTAATGAAAACTTATGTCAATCAAATGTCTGTGATTCTTGCGAGACTTTGAAAAATGAGAATTTGAAAATTAATGAAAAACTCGCAAAACTCATAGAGAGTCAAAACATGTTAGACACTATGCTTAACCAAACTAGAAATGTTGGTGACCATATTGGACTAGGGTATATTCCCCGTATGCATAGGAGAAGACCATAACGGAGACCTATTACTCGGCCTAATAAAAAAAAATTTATAATAATAAGGTTCCTACATGCTTTTATTGTGGCACACATGGCCACACTTCCTACTCTTGTTATATCAGGAAGTATGGTTTACCTAGTGGTGTATATGTTTGGATGAAAAAGGTAGACAACTCCCTGGTTACTAACAGAAAAGGATCCAATATAAATTTGGTACCTTAAAAAGGCAAGTGGTCTATTTTGAAGGCATGTCTACGAGTACATGAACAACATTGGTTTCTTGATAGTGGATGCTCGAGGCATATGACGGGTGATAGATCAAAATTCCAAGATCTATCATTGAAAGAAAAAGGGTTTGTCACGTATGGAGACAACAACAAAGGAAAGATACTTGGCACCAGAACAATTGGCAACTCAAATCAGGCAGTGATCGAGAATGTGCTATATGTTGAAGGCTTGGAACACAATCTCTTAAGTATCAGCCAACTTTGTGACAAAGGTAATTGTGCATCTTTTGATTCTGAATGTTGTATAATTCGTGACAATATATCTAATAATGTTAA
>NW_017727863.1:178798-186438 GCF_001865875.1 Lupinus angustifolius
GTGTCTTACCACCAACGAGATTCAGTGAGTCTTCACCAAGACATAGAGGTAATGAGTTTAGAAGATATTCATGGCAAGGGCTAGATCATAGGAAAGGTTTTCCTAGGAGATTGGAGTAGTCAAACCAAGGTAGGGGTTCTAGGAATTCAAGAAGAGAGCATCTAAGGTCTTATAATGGGAAGTGTGTATGTAATATACATTTGTTTCAGTTTTAGTGAAGAAAACATCCCGAGATCAGAACGGGAGGACTGGAAGTAGTTTTACAGTGGACCGCAAAACGAACCAGTATAAAAACCTTGTTGCGGGTTATTTCTTACCCTATCTCTTTAATTTTCAAGTTGTTCCTTCACTTATTTTAGCTTAAAATTTGAATATTATAATTCTGCCATAGAGAAATTAATTTTGTTCAAATATATTTGTGGTATCATTTCTATAATATTGGTGAGTGGCTGTGCAATCAAGCCATTCAGGAACTGTCTATTTTGCGCGACTAAATCTATTAAGTCAGTGCTTTAATCAATTAACTGTAAGTTTATCCAAATTAGGGTTTTCTTCTGAAAACTAGTATTTGGGAACTGCAAAACCTATTCACCTCCCTTCTAGGTGTGTTATGTCCAATGATACCTAACAAGGGTGACGATGAGGATGAAAATTAGGATGAGGATGAGGATGAGGATGAGGATGAGGATTAGGATTAGGATTATGATGAGGACTAGGATTAGGATTAGAATTAGAATTAGGGTTAGGAATAGGACGAGGATGTGGATGAGGATGAGAATGAGGATTAAGATTGGGATTAGGATTAGTATTTGGATTTGGATGAGAATCAGGATCAGGATGAGATTCAGGATGAGGATGAGGATGAGGATGAGGATGAGGATGAGGATGGGGATGAGGATGAGGATGAGGATGAGGATATGGATGAGGATGAGGATAAGCATGAGGATGCAAATGAGGATGAGGATGAAGATGAGGTTGAGGAGGAGGACGAGGGTGAGGGTTAGGGTGAGGATGAGAATGAGGATGAGGATGAGGGAGAGGATGAGGATGAGGGAGAGGACGAGGATGAGGATGAGGGTTAGGATGAGGTTTAGGATTAGGATTAAGGTTAGGATAAGGATGAGGATGAGCATGATGATGAGGATTAGGCTGAGGATGAGGTTAGGATTAGGATTAGGATTAGGATTCAGATTGGGATTAGAATTAGGAATAGGACGAGGATGAGGATGAGCATGAGGATGAAGATGGGGATGACGATGAGGGTTAGGATGAGGATAAGGATGAGGATTAGGATCAGGATTTGGATTAGGATTAGGGTTAGGATGTGGACGAGGATGAGGGTGAGGATGAGGTTGAGGATGAGGTAAGATTAGGTTGAGAATGAGGATAAGGATGAGGATGAGGATTGGGATTGGGATGAGGATGATGATGAGGATGAGGATGAGGGTTAGGATGAGGATGAGCATGAGGATGAGGATGAGGATGTCGATTAGGATTAGGATTAGGACGAGGATTAGGATTGTGATTAGGATTAGGGTTAGGTATAGGATGAGGATGAGGATAAGGATGAGAATGAGTACTAGGATTGGGATTATGATTCGTTTTTGGATTAGGATCAAGATGAGGATGAGGATCATAATGACGATGAGGATGAGGATGAGATGAGGATGTGGATGAGGATGAGGATGAGGATGAGGATGAGGATCAGGATCAGGATCAGGATTCAGATGAGGATGAGGGTGAGGATTAGGGTTAGGATGAGGATTAGGATTAGGAGTAGGAGTAGGATTAGGATTAGGATTAGGATTAGGGTTAAGATTAGGGTTAGCATGAGGATGAGGATGAGGATGAGGATGAGGATGAGGATGAGGATGAGGATGAGGATGAGGGTTAGGATTTGGATTAGGTTTTGGATTAGGATTTGGATTAGGATTAGGGTTAGGAATAGGATGAGAATAAGGATGAGAATGAGGATTAGGATTGGCATTAGGATATGTATTTGAATTAGGATTAGTATTTGGATTAGGATGAAGATGAGGATGAGGATGAGAATGAGGGTGAGGATGAGGTTGAGATTGAGGATGAGGATGAGGGTGAGGATGATGATGAGGATGAGGATGAGGATGAGGGTTAGGATGAGGATTAGGATTAGGATTAGGGTTAAGATTAGGATGAGGATGAGCATGAGGATGAGGATGAGGATGATGATTAGGATTAGGATTAGGACGAGGATTAGGATTACGATTAGGATTAGGGTTAGGAATAGGATGAGGATGAGGAGAAGGATGAGAATGAGGATTAGGAATGGGATTAGGATTTGGTTTGAGATTAGGATAAAGATGATGATGAGGATCATGATGAGGATGAGGATGAGGATGAGATGAGGATGAGCATGAGGATGAGGATGAGGATGAAGGATGAGGATGAGGTTTAGGTTGAGGATTAGGATTAGGATTAGGATTAGTGTTAGGATTAGGATGAGGATGAGGATGAGGATGGGGATGAGGATTAGGATTATGATGAGCATGAGCATGAGCATGAGGATGAGCATGAAGATTAGGATGAGGATGTGGATGAGAATGTTGATGAGGATGAGGACGAGGATGAGGATGAGGATGAGGATTAGGGATAGGAAGAGGATTAGGATTACGATTAGGATTGGGGTTAGGAATAGGATGAGGACGAGGATGAGGATGATAATCAGGATTAGGATTGAGATTAGGATTACTATTTGGATTAGGATGTATATGAGGATGCGGATGAGGATGATGATGAGGATGCATATGAGGATAAGGATTAGGGTCAGGATAAGGATGAGGATGCGGATGCGGAAGAGGATGAAGACGAGGACAAGGATGAGGATGAGGATGAGGATGAGGATTAGGATTAGGGTTAGGAAGATGATTAGGATTATGATTAGGATTGGGGTTAGCAATAGCATGAGGACGAGGATGAGGATGATGATGAGAATGAGGATTTGGATTGGGATTAGAATTAGTATTTGGGTTAGGATGAAGATGAGGATGAGGATGAATATGAGGTTAAATATGAGGATAAGGATGAGCATCAAGATTAGGATTCAGATTAGGATTATGATTAGGATTTGGATTAGGATTAGGGTTAGGATTAGGATGAGCATGAGGATGAGCATCAGGATGAGCATCAGGATGAGGATTAGGATTAGTATTAGGATTTGGATTAGAATTAGGATTAGGATTTGGATTAGGATTAGGTTTAGGATGAGCATGAGGATGAGGATGAGGATGAGCATGAGGACGAGGATGAGGATGAGGATGAGGATGAGGATGAGGATTAGGTTTTGGATTAGGATTAGAGTTTGGATTAGTATGTGGATGAGCATGAGGACGAGGATTAGGGTTAGGATTAGGCTGAGGATTAGGATTAGGATTTGGATTAGGATTAGGGTTAGCATGAGGATGAGGATAAGGACGAGGATGAGGGTGAGGATGAGGATGAGGATGAGATGAAGATGAGGGTTAGGATGAGGATAAGATGAGGATGAGGATGAGGGTTAGGATGAGTATTATGATTAGGTTTTGGATTAGGATTAAGGTTAGGATTAGGATGTGGATGAGCATGAGGATGAGGATTAGGGTTAGGACGAGGATTAGGATTAGGAATTGGATTAGGATTAGGGTTAGGGTTAGGATGAGGATGACAATGAGAATGAGCATGAGGAAAAGCATGAGAATGTTGATGAGGATGAGGATGAGGATGAGGATGTTGATGAGGATTAGGATGAGGATGAGGATGAGGCTGAGGATGAGGAAGAGGTTGAGGATGAGGATGATGATCAGGATTAGGATTAGGGTTAGGAAGAGGATTACGATTACGATTAAGATTAGGGTTAGGAATAGGTTGAGGATGAGAATGAGGATTGGGATTGGGATTCGGATTAGGGTTAGATTAGGATGAGAATGAGGTTGAGGATGAGTATGAGGATGCGCATGAGGATGAGGATGAGGATGAGGGTTAGGATGAGGATGAGAATGAGAATGAGCATGAGCATGAGGATGAGGATGAGGATGAGGATGAGGATGAGGATTAGGATGTTGATGAGGAATAGGATGTGGATAAGGATGAGGATGAGGGTGAGGATGAGGATGAGGATTAGGATTAGGGTTAGGATGAGGATTAGGATTATGATTAGGATGGGTATTAGGATTAGTATTTGGATTAGGATGAAGATGAGGATAAGGATCCAATGAGGATGAGAATGAGAATGAGGATTAGGATTAGTATTTGGATTAGGATGAAGATGAGGATAAGGATCATGATGAGGATGAGGATGAGGATGAGGATGAGTATAAGGATGAGGATGAGGATGAGTATGACGATGGGGATGAGGATGAGGATGAGGATGAGGATGGGGATTAGGATGACGATGAGGATGAGGATTAGGATTAGGATTAGTATTAGCATTAGGGTTAGGATTAGGATGAGGTAGAGGATGAGGATGACGATTAGGGTTAGGAGGAGGATGAGGATGATGATGAGGATGAGGATGTTGATGAGGATGAGCATGCAGATGAGGATGAGGATGAGGCGACGATGAGGATGAGGAATAGGGTTAGGATGAGGATTAGGATTAGGATTAGGATGAGGATGAGGATGAGGATGAGGATGAGGATGAGGATGAGGAGGATGATGAGGATGAGGATGAGGAGGAGGATGAGGATGAGGATGAAGATGATGATGAGGAACGAGGACGAGGACGAGGACGAGGGTTAGGATGAGGATTATGATTAGGATTAGGGTTAGGATTAGGATGAGGATGAGGGTTTGCATTAGGATTATGATTAGGATTAGGATTAGGATTAGGATTAGGGTTAGGATTAGGACGAGGATGAGGATGAGCATGAGGATGAGATGAGGATGAGGATGAGGATGAGGATGAGGATGATGATTTAGATGAGGATGAGGATGAGGGTTAGGATGAGGATTAGGATGTTGATGAGGATGAGGGTTAGGATGAGGATTAGGATGTTGATGAGGATGAGGATGAGGATGAGGATGAGGACGAGGATGAGGATTAGGATGAGGATTGGGATGAGGATGAGGATGAGGATGAGAATGAGGATGATGATGAGGGTTATGATGACAATTAGGATTAGGATGAGGATTAGGATTAGGGTTAGGATTAGGATGAGGATGAGGATGACCATGAAGATGAGCGTGAGGATGAGGATTAGGGTTGGGATGAGGATGAGAATGAGCACGAAGATGAGCACGAGGATGAGGATGAGGATGAGATTTAGGATGAGGATTAGGATTAGGATTAGGGTGAGGATGAGGATGAGGATGAGGCTGAGGATGAGGATGAGGATGAGGCTGAGGATGAGGATGAGGATGAGGCTGAGGATGAGGATGAGGATGAGGCTGAGGATGAGGATGAGGATGAGGCTGAGGATGAGGATGAGGATGAGGCTGAGGATGAGGATGAGGATGAGGCTGAGGATGAGGATGAGGATGAGGCTGAGGATGAGGATGAGGATGAGGCTGAGGATGAGGATGAGGATGAGGCTGAGGATGAGGATGAGGATGAGGCTGAGGATGAGGATGAGGATGAGGCTGAGGATGAGGATGAGGATGAGGCTGAGGATGAGGATGAGGATGAGGCTGAGGATGAGGATGAGGATGAGGATGAGGATGAGGATGAGGATGAGATTTAGGATGAGGATTAGGATTAGGATTAAGATTAGGGTTAGGAAGAGGATTATGTTTACGATTAGGATTAGGGTTAGGAATAGGACGAGGACGAGGATGAGGATGAGGATGAGGATGAGGATGAGGATGAGGATGAGGATGAGGATGAGGATGAGCATGAGGATGAGGATGACAGTTAGGATGAAGATTAGGATTAGGATTAGGATTAGGATTAGGGTTAGGATGAGGATGAGAATGAGCATGAGGATGAGCATGAGGGTGAGGATGAGGATGAGAATGAGGATGAGGTTGATGATGAGGATGAGAAGGAATATGAGGATGAGGATGAGGATGAGGAGGAGATGAGGATGACGATGAGGATTAGGGTTAGGATTAGGCATAGGATTAGGATTAGTATTAGGGTTAGGATTAGGATGAGGATGAGGATGAGGATGAGCATGATGATGATCATGCGAATGAGGATTAGGGTTATGACGAGGAATAGGATTAGGATTAGGATTAGGATTTGCATTAGGATTAGGGTTAGGATGAGGATGAGAATGAGCTTGAGGATGAGGATGAGTATGAGGATGAAGGATGAGGATGAAGGATGAGGATGAGGATGAGGATGAGGATGAGGATGAGGATGAGGATGAGGATGAGGATGATGATGAGGAGGGGGTGAGGATGAGGCCGAGGATGACGATGGGGATGGGGATGAGGATGAGGATAAGGATGCGGATTAGGATTAGGATTAGGATTAGGATTGGGGTTAGGGTTAGGGTTAGTAATAGGTTGAGGATGAGGATGAGGATGAGGATGAGGAGGAGGATGAGGATGAGGATGATTACGAGGATGAGGATGAGGATGATTACGAGGACGAGGATGAGGATGAGGATGAGGATGAGGATGAGGATGACGATGAGGATTGGATTAGGATGAGGATTAGGATTAGGATTAGGATTAGGAATAAGATTAGGATTAGGATTAGGATGAGGATGAGGATGAGCATGAGGATGATCCTTAGGATGAGGATTAGGGTTAGGACGAGGATTAGGATTAGGATTAGGATGAGGATGAGGATGAGCATGAGGATGATCCTTAGGATGAGGATTAGGGTTAGGACGAGGATTAGGATTAGGATTAGGATGAGGATGAGGATGAGCATGAGGATGAGGATGAGGATGATGATGAGGATGAGTTTGAGGGTTATGATGAGGATGAGGATAAGGATCAGGATTAAGATTAGGGTTAGGAAGAGGATTATGATTACGATTAGGATTAGGGTTAGGTATAGGACGAGGATGAGGATGAGGATGAGAATGAAATGAGGATTAGTATTGGGATTAGGATTAGTATTTGGATTTGGATGAAGATGAGGATGAGGATCATGATGAGGATGATGATGAGGATGATGATGAGGATGAGCATGAGGATGACGGTTAGGATGAAGATTAGGATTAGGATTAGGATTAGGATTAGGGTTAGGATGAGGATGAGGATGAGGATGAGGATGAGGTTGAGGATGAGGATTAGGGTTAGGATTAGGATTAGGATTAGGATTCGGATTAGGATTACGGTTAGGATTAGGATGAGGATGAGGATGAGCATGATGATGATCAGGAGGATGACAATTAGGGTTATGATTAGGATTAGGATTAGGATTTGGATTAGGATTAGGATTAGGATTAGCATTAGGATTTGGATTAGGATTAGGGTTAAGATTAGGATTAGGATTAGGATATGGATTAGGACTGGGATTATGATTATGATTAGGATTAGGATTAGGTTTCAGATTAGGATTGGGATTAAGATTAGGATGAGGATGAGGATGAGGATGAGGATGAGGATGAAGATGAGGGTAAGGATGAGGATGAGCATGAGGATGAGGTTGAGGATGAGGATGAGGCTAAGGATGAGGATGAGGATGAGGATGAGGATGAGGATGAGGATGAGGATGAGGATGAGGATGA
>NW_017727863.1:186538-187525 GCF_001865875.1 Lupinus angustifolius
TGAGGATCATGATGAGGATGATGATGAGGATGATGATGAGGATGAGGATGAGGATGAGGATGAGGATGAGCATGAGCATGAGGATGCGGATGATGGCTAGGATGAAGATTAGGATTAGGATTAGGATTAGGGTTAGGATGAGGATGAGAATGAGCATGAGGGTGAGGATGAGGATGAGGATGAGGATGAGGTTGATGATGGGGATGAGGAGGAGTGTGAGGATGAGGATGATGATGAGGAGGAGTGTGAGGATGAGGATGAGGATGAGGATGTGGATGAGGACGAGGACGAGGATCCGGATGTGGGTGAGGATGAGGATGAGGCTGAGGAGGAGGACGAGGATGAGGATGAGAATGAGCTTGAGGATGAGGATGAGGATGAGGATGAGGATGAGGATGAGGATGAGGATGAGGATGAGGATGAGGACGAGGCTGAGGCTGAGGGTTAGGATGAGGATGAGGATTAGGATTAAGATTAGGGTTAGGAAGTGTATTATGATTACGATTAGGATTAGGGTTAGGAATAGGACGAGGATGAGGATGAGGATGAGGATGAGGATGAGCATGAGGATGAGGATGACGGTTAGGATGAAGATTAGGATTAGGATTAGGATTTGGATTAGGATTAGGGTTAGGATGAGGATGAGAATGAGCATGAGGATGAGCATGAGGGTGAGGATGAGGATGAGGATGAGGATGAGGTTGACGATGAGGATTAGGGTTAGGATTAAGAATCGGATTAGGATTAGTATTAGGGTTAGGATTAGGATGAGGATGAGTATAAGGATGAGCATGATGATGATCATGCGGATGAGGATTAGGGTTATGACGAGGATTAGGATTAGGATTAGGATTAGGATTTGCATTAGGATTAAGGTTAGGATGAGGATGAGAATTAGCTTGAGGATGAACATGACGATGAGGATGAGGATGAGGATGAGGATGAGGATGAGGATGAGGATGAGGATGAGGATGAGGATGAGGATGA
>NW_017727863.1:187625-187950 GCF_001865875.1 Lupinus angustifolius
GGTGAGAGTGAGGATGAGGATGAGGATGAGGATGAGGATGAGGATGAGGATGAGGGTGAGGATGAGGATGATGATTAGGATAGGATGAGGACGAGGATTAGCATGAGGATGAGGATGAGGATGAGTTTTAGGATGAGGATGAGGGTGAGGGTGAGGATGAGGATGACGATTAGGATGAGGAGTAGGATTAGGATAAGTATTAGGATTAGGATTAGGAATAGGATTTGGATTAGGAATAGGATTAGGATTAGGATTAGGATTAGGATTAGGATTAGGATTAGGATTAGGATTAGGATTAGGATTAGGATTAGGATTAGGATTAGGA
>NW_017727863.1:188050-188337 GCF_001865875.1 Lupinus angustifolius
ACGTCTCACAAACAGTCAACAACAATTAGACACTATGCTAAGTCAAACAAGAAATGTTGCTGATCACACAAGACTAGGTTATACTCGCCCTACTAGGAACAAAAGACCATATAGAAAACATGTAGCTCGTCCTAAAAATAAATATCACAAGCACACACCTATATGTTTTTACTGCAATACATATGGTCATAGCTCATATTCATGTTATATCAGAAACTATGGTATACCTAGCGGCGTTTATATGTGGATAAAGAAGGGAGATGACTCCCCGATTACTAACAGAAAGG
>NW_017727864.1:0-350 GCF_001865875.1 Lupinus angustifolius
AGGATGAGGAATTGGACGAGGAGGATGAGGATAAAATGAGGAGGTTGATAGGAGGAGGGTGAGGGCGGAGATGGGAGGAGAAAGAGGATGCGAACGAAGATGGCATGAGGATGAGGATAGGAAGAGGATGAGGATGAGGATGAGAATGAGGAGGAGGATAGGATGAGGATGAGGATTAGGATAGGATGAGGATGGGGATGGGGATGAGGAAGAGGATAGGATGAGGATGAGTATGAGCATAGGATGAGGATGAGGACGAAGATGGGATGAGGAAGAAGAGGAGGGTAGGTTTAGGATGGGGATGAGGATGAGGATGAGGATAGGATGAGGACGAGGATGAGGAAGAGGAT
>NW_017727864.1:450-653 GCF_001865875.1 Lupinus angustifolius
CGAGGACGAGGATGAGGATAGGGTGAGGATGAGGACGAGGATGAGGATAGGAAGAGGAATTGGAGGAGGAGCACGAGGATAGGATGAGGATTAGGATAGGATGAGAAGGAGGACGAGGGGGATGAGGATAAGATGAGGATGAGGTCGAGGAGGAGGATAGGATGAAGAGGAGGAGGAGGATGAGGATGAGGATAGGATGAGGA
>NW_017727864.1:753-1232 GCF_001865875.1 Lupinus angustifolius
ATGAGGATAGGATGAGGAGGAGGAGGAGGAGGATGAGGATGAGGAGGAGGATAGGATGACGATGAGGATGAGGAGGAGGAGGAGGATGAGGATGAGGAAGAGCATGAGGATGAGGATGAGGATGAGGATGAGGTGGAGGATAGGATGAGGATGAGGACAGGGATTGGATGAGGACGATGATAGGATAAGGAAGAGGATGAATATAGGATGAGGATGAGGATAAGATGAGGATGAGGATTAGGATGACGAAGTAGATAGGATGAGGATGAGGACGAAGATAGGATGAGGAAGAGGATGAGGAGGAAGAGGACGGTAGGATGAGGATGAGTATAGGATGAGTATAGGATGAGGACGAGGATGAGGATGAGGAGGAGGAGGAGGATAGGATGAGGAAGAGGATAGGATGAGGATGAGGAAGAGCATGAGGATGAGGATGAGGATGGAGATGAGGATGAGGATGAGGATGAGGATAGGATGAG
>NW_017727864.1:1886-2242 GCF_001865875.1 Lupinus angustifolius
AGGAGGATGAGGATGAGGGTAGGATGAGGATGACGATGAGGATGAGGATAGGATGAGGATGGGGACGAAGATAGGATGAGGATGAGGACAGGATGAGGAAGAGGAAGAGGAGGATGAGGATGAGGATAGGATGAGGATGAGGATAGGATGAAGAAGAGGAGGAGGAGGAGGATGAGGACTGGATGAGGATGAGGACAGGATGAGGATGAGGATGAGGATGAGCATGAGGATGAGGATAAGCATAAGATGAGGATGAGGAGGAGAATAGGATGAGGATGAGGTGGAGGACGAGGCGGAGGACGAGGATATGATGAGGATTTGGAGGAGGAGGATGAGGATGAGGAAGAGGATTGGAT
>NW_017727864.1:3139-3576 GCF_001865875.1 Lupinus angustifolius
AAGATAGGATGAGGAAGAGGATGAGGAGGTAGAGGAGGGTAGGGTGAGGATGAGGATGAGGATAGAATAAGGACGTGGATAGGATTAGGATGAGGATGAGGATGAGGATGAGGATAGGTTGAGGAGGAGGAGGAGGAGGATGAGAATGAGGATGAGGATGAGGATGAGGATGATGATAGGATGAGGAGGAGGAGGAGGAGGAGGATAGAATGAGGATGAGGACGAACATAGGATGAGCAAGAGGATGAGGATGAAGAGGAGGGTAGGATGAGGATGAGGATGAGAATAGGATGAGAATGGGGATGAGGATGAGGATGACGTTGTAGAGGAGGGTAGGATGAGGATGAGGATGAGGATAGGATGAGGAAGTGGATAGGATGAGGATGAGGAAAGGATGAGGATGAGGATAGGATGAGGAATTGGAGGATAGGATGAGG
>NW_017727864.1:3676-4289 GCF_001865875.1 Lupinus angustifolius
GGATGAGGATGAGGATGAGGAGGAGGATAGGATGATGATAGGATGAGGGTGAGGACAAAGATGGGATGAGAAAGAGGATGAGGACGAAGTTGGGATGAGAAAAAGGATGAGGACGAAGATGGGATGAGGATGTGGATAGGATGAGGATGAGGATAGGATGAGGGTGAGGACGAAGATGAGGATGAGAATGAGGATAAGGATGAGGATGAGGATTGGGATTGGATGAGGAAGGGGATGAGGATGAGGAAGATGATAGGATGAGGATGAGGATAGGATGAGGGTGAGGACGAAGATGAGGATGAGAATGAGGATAAGGATGAGGATGAGGATTGGGATTGGATGAGGAAGGGGATGAGGATGAGGAAGATGATAGGATGAGGATGAGGATAGGATGAGGGTGAGGACGAAGATGAGGATGAGAATGAGGATAAGGATGAGGATGAGGATTGGGATTGGATGAGGAAGGGGATGAGGATGAGGAAGATGATAGGATGAGGATGAGGACGAAGATAGGATGAGGAAGAGGATGAGGATGAAGAGGGGTGTAGGATGAAGTGGGGATGAGGATGAGAATTGGATGAGGGTAGAATGAGGAGGAGGACGAGGAGGATGA
>NW_017727864.1:4389-4685 GCF_001865875.1 Lupinus angustifolius
GAGGAGGAGGATGAGGATGCGGATAGGATGAGGAGGAGGAGGAGGAGGATAGTATGAGGATGAGGATAAGGATGAGGATGACGACGACGATGAGAATGAGGATGAGGATTACGACGGGGATGAGGATTAGGACGAGGATGAGGATGAGGATAAGATGAGGATGACGATGAGTATGAGGACGAAGATAGGATGAGGAAGAGGATGAGGATGAAGAGGAGGGTAGGATGAGAATGGGGATGAGGATAGGATGAGGATGAGTATGAGGACAAAAATAGGATGAGGAAGAGGATGAGGAT
>NW_017727864.1:4785-5097 GCF_001865875.1 Lupinus angustifolius
AAGATGAGGATGAGGATGGGGATAGGATGAGGATGCGGACGACGATAGGATGGGGATGAGGAGGAGGGTAGGATGAGGATAGGATGAGGATGAGGACGAAGATAGCATGAGGAAGAGGATGAGGATGAAGAGAAGGGTAGGATGAGGATGGGTATGAGGATGAGAATGAGGATGAGGACATGGATAGGATGAGGATGAGGATGGGGATGAGGAGCAGGATAGGATAAGGAAGAGGATGAGGATTAGGATAGGATTAGGATGGGGATGAGGATGAGGATAGGATGAGGATGGGGATGAGGAAGAAGATAGGAT
>NW_017727864.1:5197-6103 GCF_001865875.1 Lupinus angustifolius
TGAGGATAGGATGAGGATGAGGAGGAGGAGGAGGATAGGACGAGGATGAGGAGGAGGATAGGATGAGGATAAGGATAGAAATTGGTCGAGGAGGAGGATGAGGATGCTGATAGGATAAGGATGAGGAGGAGGAGGAGGATGAGGATGAGGATAGGATGAGGATGAGGATAGAACAAGGATGAGGAGGAGGATAGATGATAAGGACGAGGATAGGATGAGGATGAGGATAGAACAAGGATGAGGAGGAGGATAGATGATAAGGACGAGGATAGGATGAGGATGAGGATAGAACAAGGATGAGGAGGAGGATAGATGATAAGGACGAGGATAGGATGAGGATGAGGATAGAACAAGGATGAGGAGGAGGATAGATGATAAGGACGAGGATAGGATGAGGATGAGGATAGAACAAGGATGAGGAGGAGGATAGATGATAAGGACGAGGATAGGATGAGGATGAGGATAGAACAAGGATGAGGAGGAGGATAGATGATAAGGACGAGGATAGGATGAGGATGAGGATAGAACAAGGATGAGGAGGAGGATAGATGATAAGGACGAGGATAGGATGAGGATGAGGATAGAACAAGGATGAGGAGGAGGATAGATGATAAGGACGAGGATAGGATGAGGATGAGGATAGAACAAGGATGAGGAGGAGGATAGATGATAAGGACGAGGATAGGATGAGGATGAGGATAGAACAAGGATGAGGAGGAGGATAGATGATAAGGACGAGGATAGGATGAGGATGAGGATAGAACAAGGATGAGGAGGAGGATAGATGATAAGGACGAGGATAGGATGAGGATGAGGATAGAACAAGGATGAGGAGGAGGATAGATGATAAGGACGAGGATAGGATGAGGATGAGGATAGAAAGAGGATGAGGACGAAGATGGGATG
>NW_017727864.1:6644-15755 GCF_001865875.1 Lupinus angustifolius
TTGAGTAATCGGTTACTCACTTTGAGTAATCGGTTACTCAAACTCTCTGTCCAACAAATGTTTAAAAATTATTTTGAGTAATCGGTTACTCACTTTGAGTAATCGGTTACTCAGTTTCAAAAATCAGTTTCAGTTGGATAACTCTTTTCTCACATATGTAACCTGTTACACACTATTTTTGAAAAATGTTTTGAGCAATTATACTTGTATACTTAAGAGTTTAGGATAGAAGTACTTACAAAGACTTAATCTAATGTCTTGAAGCTTTATCTTCATTTGTCTTCATAAGTCATCTTCCTTTTCTTCTTTTTGGTGATGTTGGTGTCTTCATCAAAACCGTGCCAAGGTCAGGATCAAGATCTTCTTCACATATTGCGCACCTACTTTCCCTTCTTCCTCACAAAACTCTTTCCCCCAACAAATAGATCCCTCGAAAATCCATCTTCATAATCTTTTTTTCTCCTTGCTTCATTATCAATTTTGGCCATAATACCTAACAAGATCTCTCTTGATCTCCTTCCATCACTGATTCTTGAAACCCTAATGCTTAGCCTCAATTGAAACCAATTGAAGCATCAACAATAAATTCAAAAATTGTTGAGAGTAATTGTGAGATTGATATCTCACGAAGCTATTGGATACTTGACATAGGAGTTGTTGATTATGTAACTAGTGATATTGCCAATTTTATCACCTATCAAAGGATTAAGCCTATTCTCATCAAGTTACCAAATGGATTTTCTATTTTTTCTAAGCATTCAGGGCCTGTTTCACTTACTAATACACGTTTACTTCACAATGTTCTATATATACTAGAATTCAAGTGCAACTTATTTTCAATTCATAAACTCCTCGGTTTTCTTCATTGCACCATTACTTTTGACAAAAGTTATTGTGTCGTCAAGGATATCACTACCTTGAGGATGATTGGACATGTTGAAGTTCAATATCATATCTACATTCTCATAAAAACCATCAAGCTAAAAAAGACCCAATTTCATAATGTGAATTCTTCAAGACTTATAGCATTTTCGTTTAGGACATCCTTCACACTCTGTACTTCATCACATATGCCAACTATTCCCTTATGTCAAATTTAATTCAAATAAAGTATGTGATTTTTGCCACTTAGCTAAACAATCGAAACTCCTTTTCCATAATAGCTTAATTGTCACTACTCATCCCTTTGAACTTGTGCACATGGACATTTGGGGATCCATTAATGATCCTTCTATTCATCACTACGCCAGATATCGTAATAAACAGCAGTCATTCAACAACACAATTTTGAACGACGCTGTTGAAAATGAGGCGGAAGAACATCAACAGCACATAATAAAGTAAACGCTGTCAATTTGTACAACTTCAACAGCGCATGCTTGACAATGTGTTGTTGAACATCAGTAACTTTAGCGCTGGCTTGAATGATTTATTTTTAACAGCGCATTTGATAGAAAGCGTTGTTGATGTGAATATATGCAACAACACATATTTAAGGAAGCGTTGTTGAAGATGACATAGTAACCGCGCTTGCTTAATTATGCGATGTTGATGTTTTACGACTTTTTAAGCGTCCGAGAAATTAATGGTGAAGTATTTATGCGTCTCTTCATTTGTTGAAATATTAATGGTTGAGTGGTTATGCGTTTCTTGGTTGTTGAAATGTTAATGGTTGAGTGGTTATACGTCTCTTCGTTTGTTGAAATATTAATGGTTGCTCATCTTAAATATTGTGGTTCACTCAATGTTCTATTTCATCAATAAGCTAAGAGCCTAAGAGTATGCGTTTCTATAATAATATGTTCATGAAGATAGGAGGAAGAAAACATAAAGTAGTAAAAATAAGAGCAATACTATAAAGAGTGAAAAAAGAAAAAGCACTCAGATTTGTATAGAGGAGTCGAGCAAAAAAATGTGTTTATATTTCAGAATCATGTCAAGGAGGTCTTTAACAACTTTTGATTTTGCAAAAGGACCCAGATTTTAGAAGGAAGGTGGCTGTCATACATGATTTGTATGAGATGAAGATTTAGTTGATTGATCTCTTTCATTTGCAATGGAAAAGAAATAAAAGGAAAAGATGATCAATGAATTATTTAGTTTATTGAGCTCTTTCAATTTTCAAAATGGTCCCAGATTTCAGAACGAAATTGGTTGTTATACAAGATTTATGTGAGATGAAGATTTAGTTCATTGATCTCTTTCAATTGAAGCGAAATAAAAGGAAAAGGGGATCAATGAATTATTTTTCTTCATGATCTGCAGCAAATCCTTAAGTTCATTGATTTCCTTCATGACAAAAGAACCCATATTTTAAAAGGAAATCAATGAACTGTTATACAACATTTTTGTAGAATAAAAAAGGACTCGGATCAATGAATTATCTAATTCATTTAACTCTTTCATTTTTCAAAACGGTATCAGATCAATGAAGTTTTGTATAGAGGAGTCGAGGAAAAAATTATTTCTTTCATTGAAATCATTTTCATTGTATTCTTCATCTGTCAAATCATTTAGTTCATTATATTCACATGTACCAAATCATTTAGTTCATTATAATGTATTTTGCCTCTCTGAATGAATAATAAAACAATTATTTTGGATGTTAATTTATGTTTTTTGTTAATTATTTGGATGGTTATTCTCTTTAATACTTTTGCATTATTCCTTATTAATAAACACAATAAACAAAGTATCAGTACTTAATAAATACAAAAACAAATTAACAAAATATAATGTTTAATATTTTATCCAGTTTCGTATTAATAAACACAATTATATAGTAATAATCTACTTCACGACAACTTCATGTTAATTTACGTAAATTCATGTTGTATAAATATTTTCCAGTTATGTAAAATGTTAACTTAACAGTGCATAACTACGAATACGCTGTTAATTTGGAAAATGAGTTCAGTTTAACAACGCATAATTACGATTGTGCTGTCAATTAGATTATATTCAACAACGTATAATTCAGATAGCGCTGTCAATTAGATTCTATTCAACAGTACTACATCTCGGTAGCGCTTTTCATGTGTTAATGAAAATAAGTAGTAAACAACTGGATACGCAACAACAGCGCAATCCTTAATATGCAATGTTGAAGATGCAACAACACTACCGTTAATATGCGATGTTGAAGAGGTCAATACAACAACGCTATCTTTAATATGTGATGTTAAATGGTTACTACAGTTTAAATATCTAAAACATGAATCGTTTCATCTACACTCTCAAACTAACTCGAAAAGAAATCCTCACACTCTCAACAAACTCTCATACTCTCATAAACTAAAAAAACTTCATCAATGGCTTCCCAAAGTGGCGATCATGTATCTCACAGTGGTGACGAAGCTTCACCGACTCCACAAGACAAGCAAACCGTTACTCAAAAATGACCTCCACGTGGAATGACTTCCATGAAGAATGTGAGTTTAACCTCAAAATCATCATTCACGCATTCAACACCGAAATGAAAGTGAGTTTTTCTTATAGTTATTTGTCTTTTTAATTAAATTTTATTTAGCTTGTATTGAGTTGGAGTTTCTGACTCATTTAGCTTACATTATGAGTTAGAGTTCCGATCATAATAATGCATTTTCTTTGCTTGGTGAGCTTAACTCCAAGCTTTAGGGATGTATACTCATCATATTTTTTTGTTAATAGAAAATGGATCGAAAATGGATGAGTGTCAATCGATTGACGAAGGAGTATGAAGAAGAAGTGAAATCATTTATTAGGTTTGCAATTGAGAATGCAGAAAATCCTAATAGAATTGTATGTTCTTGCTTAAGATGTTGTTACTGAATCTGAATGACTCCAAATGAGTTAAAAGATCATTTAGTGTGTCACTGTATTGATCAAAGTTATACATATTGGATAAGACGTGGTGATACGAGAGACGTTATAGATTGTGATGATGAGATGCATATGAAAGACAACTTATAAATGCATATGAAGACGGTCGTTTCGAGGAAATGGGAAACGTTGTCGAAGAGGGTCTTCAGGATTCTCCTGAGATGTTTCAGCGGTTGATAAGTGATGTTGAGAAACCATTATATGATGGTTGTACTAAATTCATAAGATTGGCAGCAGTGTCAAGATTATATAAGATGAAATCTGTTAATGGATGGACTAATAAGAGTTTCACCGACTTGCTTGCACTTCTGAAGGATATGTTGCCGGAAGATAATGTGCTCCCTTCTCGAACCTATGATGCAAAACAAATGTTACGCTCTATAAGCATGGACTACACTAGGATACATGCTTGTCAAAATGATTGCATCTTATTTTTTAATGAGTATGCTTCATTAAATTTTTGTCCTAAATGTAATGCATTACGATATAAGAAGGAAGATTCAATTCCCAAAAAGGTTGTATGGTATTTTCCCATCAAATCATCAAGATTCAAGCATATGTTTAGCAATGCCAAAGATGCAAAGAAGTTGACATGGCATGATGAAGAAATGATTAAAGATAGCAAGCTTCGGCATCCTGCACATTCTCCTCAATGTTGAAAAATTGATCACGACTATTATGGTGTGACTCTTGTTGCTCGAACTTTACACATGTCAAGTGAAAAAGATATAAACTCAATATATGCGAAAATGTTATACTTTGGAGTGATTGAACGCATATGGGAATTGGATTACACAATGTTTAGGATGCCACTTTTTTATTGTATGTGAGTTGATAACAACAATGGCTTCCAAGTTGATGAGTTAGGGTTTATGCAAGTGGATCTTAATAGGCCAGAATATAAAGATGAGTCATTTATTCTAGCATCACAAGATCAACAGGTATTCTATGTTAGTGACCCAACTGATATGAAATCGTCCATTGTTCTTTTAACTAACAAAATAATCGTCAATAATATTGATGACCAAGAATATGAAGATATTGATGAAGATGATCCTTTTTTGGGACATATCAGTCGCATGAGAGCGGACCAACTATGAGTGATGATTTATATACAAGAGATGATCATGATGAAGAGCTTTGGGTAAATCAATATGCTCCTACAGACAAGAATGACCCTAAAAGACAAAAACAATCAAAGAAAAGGAAAAATAGATGCAAATAGTCTTTGTATAATTTTGATTGTTTATAATTTGTATAATATTTTTTCTTTATAATTTGTATAATTTTTTTATTTGTAATTATGTACTTTGTCAAAACATAATTGGCATGATACTCATTATTTGTATTTTGTATTGTATTGATGTTTAATAAAACAAATGTTTGGCCTGCATTAATGTGTATGTGTTGTTCAAAATGTATAAATATCTATGTTGTTGAGAATGTCTATTCTGCTAATAAATGTATATGCATATATTAATTTATACAAATCAACAACGAATTCTAGGGGAAATCCTGACATGCATTGTAGTTAAAGAATAACTACAACAACGCTTTTTATAGAAAACGGTGTGGTATATTATTAATACAACAACGCTATGCATGTAACGCACTGTTGTATTAAGGTGTTGTTTGAGAACATTTATAAATAATACAACAACGCTTTTCTATTATTGCATTGTTAAATATATGAACTTCAACAGTGCAACAACAAGCATTGTTAATAAGACCTATGAAATGCGATGTTTACTTAAGACTATATGACAACGCTTTATGGATGATGCATTGTTGTATTGATCCACTATATGACAGCGCTTTGTAGACGAGGCAGTGTTGTATTGATGCACTATATGACAACGCTTTTTATGTGTTGCACTGTGGTATATAATCAATATAACAGCGTTTGTGAAACGCTGTTAATTATGGCCATATACTACTGTGGTCAAACAGAAAGCGAATGAAAGTGTTGTTATATATCTAAAATAAGCGTTGTTGAATGGCAAATCTGGCGTAGTGCATGGTCACAAGTATTTTTTTAACTTTGTTGACAATTTCACAAGGCACACTTGGTTGTTTCTCATGCTATCTAAAGCAAATGCAATGGATCTTGTTAAAGACTTTGTAAAGCTTGTGTTGATTTAGTTTGATCAAAGAATTATAATCATTAGGACAAATAATGGCATGAAGTTCTTAATGCCTAAATTCTATGTTGAGTCTAGGATTATGTACCAAACTTCATGCGTTGAAACACCTAACAAAATTAAGTTTTTGAAAGAAAGCACAGACACATCCTAGATGCTACTAGGTCCTTTCTTTTGTAGTCCAGCTTACCCAAATCCTTTTAGAATTATACCATTAAACATGCAATTTATTTTATTAATAGATTACTCATACCAACGCTGAATAAAAAATCCCTTCCAAACTTATACTTGGATCTCCTCCTTCCTTGTGTCTCCATTTCGGATTTCTAAGACTTAGATTCGTAGCTATAAGGATTTTTTTTACTCATTAAAGAAGGAGACTTGAAGATTGAAGGAATTGTAACTTTGTGGAGCGCACCTTGGTATTCTTCTTAGGAAAGTATTCATCTTCTCTTTTCTATTGTGATGGTTACCATGGAAATAAGTAACAACTTCTCTCTTGTTGAGATTATATGTGGTTATTCATTTTGATGCATCCGCTTCGATTCATATTTATATTATAAATTGAATATATGGTAAAAACCAGAGTTATGAGAATCAGGCCGACCGGTCCGACTAGTCTGACCGTTAACTGGATTTGAAAATGACTTTGGTTTGCAGTCTTAACCGAGTTAGGGTTGAACCACTTTGAATTGGGGAAATTTCGGTCTGACTGTGTTAAACTCGGTTCAACTACATTAACTCGGGAAGTAAAGGACTCTAGCCATGGAAGAATCAGTTCATGTATCTTTTGATGAAACTAATCCTGTTGTAAAGGATGTAGTATCTTGTGATGATGATGACTTACCAAGTTCTCCTACCAAAGAAACTTCTGTTGTTGACATTACAACCAATACTGAAGAATTGAGAATGAATGATGATCTATCCTCTCAAGAAGAGCATAACCACTCAGACTTGCCTAAAGAATGGAGGACCCATCGAAACCATCCTATTGATAACATCATCAGCGATATGAGTAAAGGTATAACTACACGCAGAATGCTTGATGCATGTTTAAACATGGCTTTTGTTTCTCAAATTGAACCATCTAAGATTAAGGATGCAATCGAAGATGAGCACTGGATTCTTGCTATGCAAGAAGAATTAAACCAGTTTGAAAGAAATGAGGTATGGGAACTTGTTCCTAGACCTAAGAATAGACATGTTATAGGAACCCGTTGGGTTTTTAGAAACAAATCTGATGAAAATGGTATTATTGTTAGAAACAAAGCTAGACTAGTAGCCCAAGGATACAATCAGGAAGAAGGTATTGATTTTGATGAAACATTTGCTCCTGTTGCTAGACTTGAAGCTATTAGGCTATTGCTTGCATATGCTTGTTCTCTTAATTTTCAGCTTTATCAAATGGACGTCAAGAGCGCATTTCTCAATGGCTATATTCAAGAAGAGGTATTTGTAGAGCAACCTCCTGGTTTTGAAGACTACAAACATCCCTCTCATGTTTTCAAATTAAAGAAAGCCCTCTATGGCCTAAAGCAAGCGCCTCGCGCATGGTATGATCGTCTAACGAACTTTCTAACAGAAAAAGGTTTCACAAAAGGGAAGGTCGACACTACTCTATTTATTAAGAAAATTAATCATCATACTTTATTAGTTCAAATTTACGTTGATGATATTATTTTCGGTTCTACTAATGAAAATTTGTGTAATGATTTTAGCAAAATGATGCAAGGGGAATTTGAAATGTCCATGATGGGTAAGTTGAACTATTTTCTTGGACTTCAAATAAAACAGCTTGATAATGGCATCTTTGTGAGTCAATCCAAATATTGCAAAGACTTGTTAAAAAGATTCGATATGGATGACTGCAAGCCGATAGCTACTCCCATGGGATCAGGAACATACATCGATGCAGATGAACCCGGTAAAAGTATTGAAATATCTAAATATCGAGGTATGATCGGATCTCTCTTGTACTTAACTGCTAGTAGACCTGACATAATGTTTAGTGTATGTTTGTGTGCTCGCTATCAATCTAAACCTAAAGAATCACACCTAGTTGCTGTTAAGAGAATTTTGAAATATCTAAAAGGTACAACTGACGTTGGATTGTGGTACCCTAAAGAAAGTATATGTGAACTGGTTGGATACTCGGATTCAGATTTTGCTGGATGCAAATCTGAGAGAAAAAGTACAAGTGGTACTTGTCACATTTTAGGCAATGCTTTAGTTTCTTGGTCTTGCAAGAAACAAGCATGTGTAGCTCTAAGCACTGCTGAGGCTGAATACATAGCAGCAGGTAGTTGTTGTGCCCAAGTGTTGTGGCTTAAGCAACAATTACGAGATTATGGCTTAGACTTAGGCTGCACTCCGCTGAAATGTGATAATACTAGTGCTATTAATCTCACAAAGAATCCGATTATGCATTCTAGAACCAAACATATAGATATAAGACATCACTTTCTAAGGGACCATGTTCAAAAGAAAGATGTATCTATCGAATTTGTTGATACTCATAACCAACTAGCAGACATTTTCACTAAACCTTTGGCAAAAGAACCTTTTTATAAAATTAGACTTGAACTAGGCATTCTTGATGAAGCTTACTTGTCCTAAAAATGCTTTTATATGATTATGTGTATGCTTCACCATGTTATCTCATGCCTACTTGAACTTAATTATGTGCATTTATGTTTATATGCTTCTACTTTTGGGTTAAAATCTTTTTCAAAGCTCTAAAATTGCATAAAAATGATTTTTCTAGAGTAAGTAACCGATTACCCACTTTGAGTAACCGGTTACTCAAACCTGCTGTTTGTCAATTTTTAAAATTTTAAGTTAGAGTAACCGATTAATCAGAAGTGAGTAACCGATTACTCTAAGCAGGTATTTAAGGGAAAATTGCACTTTTCAGAACCTCATCTTCTCCCCCTACTCTCTAACTCGTGGTCAACATTTTTTTCTCTAGAATCTTTATTTGTTAACCATTTTGGGTGATTTTTGTGTCCATTCATATCACATTGTTCATTCTAAACACTTCTACACCATTATTTTCGTGATTAGTACCCCGAATCAAAAACCCCAAAATCCCAAAACCCAAAAACCTAAT
>NW_017727864.1:15855-16382 GCF_001865875.1 Lupinus angustifolius
TTTTCTATTTCCTTATCTTTTGCGGCAACAAAACATTTTTGACTTTTGATGCGAAACAAATGATATTTATCCCGAACTCATTCGAGTTTTCTACTGCAACTTGAACTTTCGGAAAAACCGTCTCATTTCCTATTTAAAAGGAAAGGAGATTGTGATAGATTTAAAAAAATTTAGTACATTGTGCTGTAACGTACCTTTTAAAGGTAACATTGTTGGTTTCGGACTTCAATGTGATTGGGATAACTATGATCGTAAGGAATTCTACTACTCTATGTGTAGAATTTCTAAGGAAGAAATAGAAATGCGTAAGCAGCAAAGCTTTGGGAAAACTGTTAAAAACCGAGATATCCTTTCTGCTGGACATCTCAAACTCGAAGATCGTTTGTTGCATTATCTTCTCAGCTATGTCATTTTACCAAAATTTTCAAACCATTCGCAAATAAGTGACATAGAACTCCAATTGATGTATGCCATGAAAATGAACATCAAGATAAATTGGTCTGAGATGATAATGAGACAAATGTGGA
>NW_017727864.1:16482-18113 GCF_001865875.1 Lupinus angustifolius
ACTAAGGTACCTCTGAATCTTCGCGAAGGCAAGATTGATGTGGAAGTTGTCCACAAAATGGGTTTTTCTGCTGATCCTCGTGATAGAAGTGGTCGCACCTACAGGCACTCAATCGATAAAGAACCTGCCTCTGCTGACCAAACAGAACCTAGCCCTCGCACACCACCACCTTCTGAGTTTCATGCTCAATCTTCCTCATCTATGCCTTCAAATCAGATGATTATGGACGAACTGCATTCTCTTCGAGGCTACATCACTAACCAGATGGATGCTCTCGATACTCAGAATCAACAAATCTAATATGAACTTCATTGTCTTTCCTGTAAACTAAGCAGAATGGAAGTTGATGAAGACAATTCTGAGCCTGAGTCTTAGAGTGTGTCTAGGATTTTGTTATTCTGTTTGCATTTTCAGCATATTTTTGAACATTTTTTTTATGCTTTGAACATCTACTACTATGTTATGCTATGTTCTTATGTTTGAACAATACTTGATTTTATGCTCTGATATTATGCTATTTTGATATGCACTGTTATTATTTATATATCAATTGTGCTATATATAATGTATGCTATATATATATTGTGTTGGACTCTTGGCTTTTCTACTTTTTGATGAAGTCAAAAGGGGGAGAAAAGTTGCGAAAATGTATTTTCTGTCAAATTTTATTCCAGGCACTTCACTACAAATGAAAGGGGGAGCATACAAGATAGGGGGAGCAAACTCAAGACAACTCAAGATATATCATCAAGTACGCTACTCTCATAAAATTCAGAAAGCTACATTGTCAAGAAGATATTGGTTTGTCATCATCAAAAAGGGGGAGATTGTGAAGAAGATCTTGCTCCTGACCTTGGCACGGTTTTGATGAAGACACCAACATCACCAAAAAGAAGAAAAGGAAGATGACTTATGAAGACAAATGAAGATAAAGCTTCAAGACATTAGATTAAGTCTTTGTAAGTACTTCTATCCTAAACTCTTAAGTATATACAAGTATAATTGCTCAAACTATTTTTTAGAAAATGTGAGACACTTTTAAAAGACTTAAAACATTTTTCAAAAATAGTGTGTAACAGGTTACTTCATTGAGTAACAGGTTACATGTGTGAGAAAAGAGTTATCCAACTGAAAAACTGATTTTTGAAAGCTGAGTAACCGATTACTCAAAATAATTTTTAAGCATCTGTTGGACAGAAAGTTTGAGTAACCGATTACTCAAATGAGTAACCAATTACTGAGAGTTGTTGGAAGTGTTTTTCAGATTTCAAAGTGAAAGGTCTTCACTCCAAACGAAATCTCTTCACTCCAAAAAACTCATACACTTTCAAAAACCTTCAAAGGGTGTTTGTACACTCTATATAAAGGCTCTAAACTCTCACACAAACAACAAACACAACTTTCATACAATTTTCTCTCAAACTCTCAAAAGCTCTCACACTTTTTCTTAGAATTTATCTTTGAACTTTTTCCAACTTGTTCTTAAACTTTCAAGTTAATTTTAAAAAGTTGCTTCAAGCGTTTCAAAGACTTTTACAAAGAGCATTATATACTTCTATATATATTCAGAGTTTGGATTGCAAGTTACATAAGTTTCATACTCGTAAAGGCTATCTGCCATAGTTGAATAT
>NW_017727864.1:18213-18528 GCF_001865875.1 Lupinus angustifolius
TCTGCATATTATTCCGCTGCACTTTAACTTTGATTTTGCAGAAAAATTGGCCATTATTTTAAGACAACTAATTCACCCCTCCCCTCTTAGTTGCACTCTGATACTTACAACTTTCTCCTTCCCTCATGCTACATGTCACTTTCTCCTTCCCTCATGCCACATGTCACTTTATCCTTACATTTTTTCTTTCATGCTACATATCACCTCTTCCTCACATATTTTTCTTCCTACTTTTTATATATTATATATTTTATATGCTAATAATAATTTAATATTAATTAGTGGTTGGTTCATGTTGCTACCCCACTAAAATTG
>NW_017727864.1:18628-18893 GCF_001865875.1 Lupinus angustifolius
TCATATTCAAATTATTTCTTTACATTAATCTATCTATATAATTTAATGTTTACCATTAATCTAAGAATAATTGTACTTTTTCACCTCATCAAAGTTTTTTGACATTTTTCGCACTGAATTTTAATATTACAGTTCAGATTCTTTGATTTTTAATTTTTCTCTATTAACAACATTATAAAAAAAACTCCCTTATGCCACATGTCAATCTCTCCTTACATTTTTTCCTTCATGTCACATGTCACCTCCTCCTCACATTTTTTCCTTC